>NC_141334.1:0-197500 GCF_037954235.1 Aulostomus chinensis | reverse complement strand
AGCAGGCTGACACGCTCCAGATTTACCTCAGACGGAACCAGGTTGGTCTGGGTTAGGGTTCTCTCTACGTTCTCGAGCTGATTGAGTTTAACGCGTTCACCCTAGTGTGTGTTTGCAATCGGCCGGGTGCTGATGTCACAGCAGCTCTAGACATACTAGCAGAACAGCTGTCTGAGGCGGAACGTAAATACCCGGACAGTTTTGTGTTGTCTGTTTGGGCGACTTCAACCAGGCTCATTTGAGCCGGGCTCTGCCCAAATACAGACAGCAAGTCACATGCCCTACTTGGGGTGTGAATATTCTGGATCATTGCTACTGTACCATCAAGCAAGCATACCACTCTGTTCCACGTGCTGCACTGGGCAAAGTTGATCACCATCTCATCCACCTGATCCCTCGCTACAGGCAGAGACTAAAAATCTCCAAACCTGTGGTGCGGAAATACAGAGTGTGGTCCAGTGATCCATGTGAACGTCTCCGTGCCTGGCTGGAGAGTGCAGGCTGCGACCAGGACTTTGAGTGGGCGGGGCCTGAGGCTGGAATCACCCTGGATGGGATCATTCATCAGTCTTGGCGAGGAGGTGTGTGTCTTTCTCTGCTCCAGGAAGGTCTACAACAACGACAAGCCCTGGTTCTCAGCCCAACTCAGGAGGCTGCGGTCGAGGAAGGAGGTTGCCAGGCTTAGTGGTGATGCGGCTCTGTTCAAGCAAGCCAAATATAGGTTTGCTAAGGCGGTGAAGGAGGCGAAACATCACTTCTCAGAGAAACTGCAGCAACTGCTCTCTGAGGGGAATTCCTCTTCAGTCTGGAAAGGTCTCATGACCATCACCAACTACAAGCCCAAGTCCCCACAGGCGAGTGACAACCTCCCCCTTGCAAATGAGCTCAAGGAATTCTCTTGTAGGTTTGAGAAGGAGGTTCCCCCAGCCGCCACTGGTCTCCAGGACCTACCTGACCGTACAATCAACACAAATGAATAATATTACCACATTGTTGCAAATATAAGAGTGTTTTTTCTTGGAATTACATCTGAAAAAAAGGTTTCCTCTTATAATCTGAGTCGGGACTTTTACATGTCTTTACATCTGCAACAACAGGCTGTGCAATGACTGTATCCCCCAGCACTGAAACGAACATCCCCTCTAACAAGCTTACCCCTAATTTACCACAGGGTCGACTGCGTCATGATTTGGCCGTGGTGCCAAAAACATCCAGCACTTTAGTTAAAACTGGTTTTCGCAGTTAATGTTGGTGAAAATGTTGACAGTGAAAATAAGGGATTCAACCTTAGTTGTGTTGTGTTGGGTTTGTCCACCGGCTTTGTTAACTTGCTCATATTCTGCTGAGTTGGTTTATGTGTTTCTGTCAAGAGTGTATATACCACATGGACGTATTTTGTCCTTTTTTTGCACATTTGTGCCATTGGGAGTTTGCGTACAGGTGGAGCAGTGGTCCTCCCTGTGGCCCCCAGCAAGAAGGTTGTGGGTGGAGCAGTGGTCCTCCCTGTGGCCCCCATCAAGAAGGTTGTGGGTGGAGCCCCGGCTGCAGCACACGGTCTTTCTGTGTGAGTCTCCATGTTCTCCCTGTTCCTGCTGGGTTCTCTCTGGTACTCCAGCTTCCTCCACAGTCCAAAGACATCAAGAGGGACTAGGTTAATCCAGACTCTAAATTGACCGTAGGCGTGGCTGGGAGAGCCAATGGTTGTCTGTCTCTATGTGTTGGCCCTGGGATGGACTGGTGACCTGTCCAGGGGGAAGGCTGCTGGGATAGGCTCCACCCCCACCACCCTGAACAGGAGAAGAGGGAGAACATGTATGGATGGGTGGAGTTTGCGTACAGTGTTATATTTTGAAAATATAATAGATTCACTATCCTGTTTATGTGGGAACATCCTGTATACCTCAATCTGCTCTTTATCACCATGCCGTCTCCTACCCATTTGCCTTAAAGCATTTTGCTACATATTAGCCTAGAGTCTGAAAACCTTTAAAACATCACAAAGGTAACTAATGTAAACTAGGGTAACGAGTTATGAGGAAGTGATAACCTACAACCACACCGAGTGACATTGACTGGTTAAGCCATCAAACTACAACCGAGAGCGATGTATCATCACATGATTATAACCACTTACTGTTTCCTTCTCACTACACAGGACATGACACCTCAGAGTAACATTTAATATTGGAACTATTTCAGTTGGTGCAACTGAGAAATTTTAGTCAGTGGTAAATTCAATCTGTATGCCTCAATCGGCTGTGTGCACCTTGATACACTGTCTATCAAAAATAGACTCGCTGCATGTTTGAAACTCAAGCTCTGACTAGAATGGCCCCCATCAGCTCTGAGTGCTGCAGCAGGGCCGTAACACAATGCAGCCATATCTGATGGAAACTGAGGGCAGTCAGGGAAAACTTAGTGTGGTCCTAAAAGCTGCTTCCAAGGAATGACAGGCACATTTGTCAGAACATGGTTAAAAAAAGTGTTGAGGGCCCCATTTTAGTACATGGGAACCTTTCCTGGGTCATTTACGGTATGGTGCAGGGTCTCCCTAGCATGTGACAGGAATCAACCATGGCTGAAATAACCACATTGTCATATATGCTGCTTCTACATTGATTTAAAAAATAAATGCTATGATATCTGGGACATGACATCATCACAAGGGTCAGATCTGGGTCCTTACAACATTCAACTATGGTGGCTGGGTCATGACATCATCATCATCAACTAAGATCTGACTGATTACGCTGTAAAAAAGGCATCAAACTGGTGCTGAAATAACTTCATGATAGTGATTTGGAAAAGGTATGAATTCATTATTAGCCAGGTCTGTCGCCATGATGACCACCAAACAACTTTTGACATGCTGGTTTTCAGAATGGAGTTCAGATCAGATTGACGGTGGACACAATACTGCATGTTACTGGCTGAGTGTGACGTATTCACACCCTTAAATGGATCTGATGTGTACCGCTGGTCCAAACCCAACAGTAAAAGCACCTTCCAGACAATGACTCTGCAAACCTGTTGTTATCACATCAGAACCCACCAACCATGATGGTTCTCATATAAACTGATGGATGGGCTCACTGGGGGCTTTGCCGTCAACGTGATCTTCAAATAGTGACCCACTGTGGGGATCAGCTCCTCCCTCTTCATCGGTCCAGTTCTCCTGCAGTCAGCAGCAGTCATGACAATTCAAATATAATGTTGACAAAGTTTAAATAAAAGTCATTCTATCATGGGATTATTTTGGTTCTGTTGACTATAATTTGGTGGTAGTTAAATGTTGTTTTTCTTCTCCAGGTACCGATCACAGCCCCTCCCACTGCCATCTGTGGAGGAGGTCAACCAGTGGGTCACCAATGCCACCAATGGCCACATCCCCAACTTCCTGGAACGTATTCCACATGATGTGGTTCTGATGCTCATCAACGCTGTCTACTTCAAAGGTGAAGTCATCTTCAGAACATAGACTCCCGAGCCCCGACACTCACTGTCTTCTTGCTGCCTCTAAACGTGTGTTCTGAAGAATAAAGTCAGTAGGTCAAATATGATGATCTAGTAGTGGAAGCTCTTCAAGCATCTGGGTCATTATCTTACCTGACTTGCACCTCACTGTTGCCTGATGTTTACCTGAAAGTTACCTGACGTTTACCTGAAAGTTACCTGACGTTTACCTGAAAGTTACCTGACGTTTACCTGAAAGTTACATGATGTTTATCTGACGTTTATCTGACGTCTACCTGACTGTTACCTGATGTCTGCCTGACTTGTACTGGCACTTGCCTGATGTTTGTCCTACCTGATGTCTATCTGACAGTTACATGATGTTTATCTGACATTTATCTCAGTTCCCTGACATTTACGTGAGAGTTAGCCTACCTTATGTTCATCTGACATTCACCTGACATATATACGACATGTACCTGGTGCTTATCTGACATTTACCTTACGGTTACCTGATGTTTATCTGATGTTTATCTGACGTTTACCTGACAGTTACCTGACGTATATCCAACTTGTACCTGTCACTTACTGGCTTGTACCCTTAACGCTTACATGATGTTTACCTTGCAGTTACCTGACGTGTCCCTAATTTCTTTTAATCAATAGCACCTTAAGGAGGGCTTTTCAAGTTTGTTGTCCTTGAACAATGAAAACAAAGACTCTCTATCTTTATTTCTGTTACTTTGTTTATCTGACATGTACATGATGGTTTCCTGATATTCTGGTACAGCTGCATTTTCAGTAATCCCGATCTGTCTGTCCCGATTCTCCCAAGTGTTGATATGGAGATACTGACCAGTAGTTATGTGGTATTGCTACCTCTTGTTAAGTGCTAATTGGTAAATGTATGTTCATCTTTGGCTGTATGATCAAAGAGCTGCTAATGCTAACATCTTGCCTGTCAGGTGAGTGGCAGACACAGTTTGACCCCCTTGTGGCCTCTCAGGGAGTATTTTACCTGGACAACCAGAACTCTGTGCCAGTGGACATGATGAAGTCTAGCCAGTACTGTCTACGTCTGTTGGATGACCCAGTGCTGGAGGCACAGGTAACACTCGTGGTGTCATCTCCTGATTCCTGCCCTGCTTTGACTGGGGAACGCTGCAGTATCGTGTGGCAAATATTTTTATTTATTGATAGTCACAAAGAGAAATACATTGTACAATTGTACATATTTTTCTCTTCCAACCACAGCACGTCAATAAAAATTAAGAAAATACATTTAAAAAAGTAACACAAATGACCCAACAACTCATTAGAACTGAAGCTTTGAATCCATGTAAAACCAAATATGACCACAGGAGGAAAGATTAAAAAGACAGCAATGATAGTTGTAGCCTTATAAGCCATCCATCCCTGAAGCTGCTCTTCTTCAATCGATGTGCAGTTGCCATATTTAGGAGAAATCGAGAGACCTTCATTTCATATTGTGATCAGTGTTATTGAATAGATTAAGCCACTGACAAGGTTCCAAGTCTTAGCAGCAGATTGCAGCACCAAAACACTTGAAACTTGATGAATACACTTAAGGGTGCCTTCCTCAGCTACCTTAGCAGGTAGCTGTAGCTTTAGGCCAGGAGCAGATGTCATCAGGTGGTATCCAACCTTCACTGGGTGTTTCAGCCCTCAACCACAACACCCTCCAGTTGGTGGGCCCGCAGCGAGTGGCCAGCTCACTGCCCATCTGCCCCTGGCCTCCAGCATTCCTCCTCTCTCTTGCTCCAAATCTAGCATGAGGCTTGTTTTGCCTCCTTCCCCATCCGGCGAGCTGCTTGCTTCTTAATCTGCTCATCCATCCCTATAGCAGAAAGGAAACTCCATGCAGACCTTGCTGTAAAGCCCCTGCACCTTATCTCCACCGGGAAGACCCACGCCTGCCAGCCTCTGTCTCGGCAATCTTAGGCCAGCCGTTGATACTTTACAGCCTTCCTTTCATGGGCCTCCTCGCAACCCTCCTCCCATGGCACTGTCGGTTCGACCAGGATTATATTCTGGTCCTTGGTTGACCACAGCACTATGTCAGGTCAGAGGGTTGTTTGCACCACCTCAGGAAACTAGCCTCCTCCCAAGATCCACCCTCATCTCCCAGGAGCTTGCGGCGTGAAGAATGCTTGGTCTTCTCCTTTTGGGGGTTTGCACGAGCCTAGCTCCTTCCTTAAGGAAGGTGATGGCTCTCTGTGCCGTTGTGTAGGAGTACTTTATTGTGGCGCCACCTATACCGCCCTTGGGTTAAAGATGTTTTGCACCCAAACAGTATATGGGCCAAGGTCCCCCTCTGGCCACACAGCTTACAAAGTGGGTCCTGTCTTAGCCCCCATGTGTGCAGATGTACTGGAGTGGGGAGGGTGTCATAAACAGACCGTAAGAGGAAGGAGATGCAATAGGGCTCCAGGCATCACAGATCCCTCCATGTGTCTTTGCGCCTGGGCAAATCCCATTTTGTCCAGGCTCCCTGGGAACCTTGCTGCACTGCTCTGGCAACTCGTTTCTCCTCCTCCCTGCTCCTCACTTCCGCCTGCACCATGCCCCGCCTAGTTCTTGTGTTTGCGCCTCTCCAGGTTTGAAATTGTGCAGAGCCAAGGCCTTGTCAGTGGATGCACTGGTTGCTTACTATGTCCCGCAACTTCAGGGAACCTACTGCCTGTTCCACAGCTGCATTGGCAGCCCACTTGCGACCAGACCTGGTTGTCATGCCAGCTTGTCTGATGAGGTCGTCGTTGGAATCCCTCAGACTTAGGACAACTCTGCATTTTGCCACCTTGTACTCCTCAACTACTGATGACAGGGGGCGTTGCAGTTGACCAGACCTGATGTAAAGGCCCACTGATGAGAAGCTTGGGGGAATGCCCAACCATGCTTGTTGGTCCTCCTCTCAATGTCCTCGATGGCAGTCATGGGAAATTCATAGACTGTGAATAGCCAAAGGAGCCTGGGCAAGAGGCCGTGTTGATACAGCCAGGTCTTGAACTTGCCCGGGAATAAAGACTTATCAATCTTCTTCAGCCATTCCTTGGTCTGCTTCACCGCCTCAGCAACATTGGCACTATCTGTCAGTGACGCATTAAACCACTTTCCCAGGCATTTTATTGGGTTGCCTTTGATGGATGGAATGACCTCAACCTGGACTTGAAGGCTGAACTTGCTGGTGACTCTGCCCTTCTTAATGACCATGCTTCTGGACTTCCTGGCTTTGAACAGCATTCCTGCCCAGGAGGCGATGCTGCCCAATGTTTCCAGCACCCATCTTGCGTGGACGTGTGTCACAGTCGTTACTGTGATGTTATCCATGAACGCTCGCAGCACTGGGTGCACAACACCGGATTCCCATCTTGGGCCCCGAGTTATGCCCCCTGCTGCGGATAACAATAGGTTCATTCCCATAATGAACAAGATGGAGGAGATGGTACACCCTGTTGGGATCCCCTTTTGGAGGTCCAGCCAGCTGGTGGTAAAAAGTGCCGAAGTACAACGCCTAACCCTAACCCTGCACTAATAAAAGCTTTCACTGTATCCCAAACTATTAAAGGACACATTGTTGAGTTCCAGTGCAGAGCAGAGAAAGTATCCAAGTGGGATTTTGTGCTCAATAAACCTCTGGTTGGTCAACAATATTGTGTTAAAGCTCCATGTATGAAGTTTTTCAAGTGTGTTGCACATTCTGCGTAGCATTTTGAAAAGAGAAAGTTTGTGTTTCCATTGTAACAACATTTTAGAACAAAAGGAACACAAACACCCCTGGCTGATATCAATATCCAAATCATGTTCCCATCTACATTTGGTGGCCCCTCTGCTTGTGGACACATGTCCGAACATTTATTTATAACATGTTGACAAAATCTTGCTAGTTGGGAACACTATTGCAATGGTTTTGCGTCTTCAAGGGTGCCTTGAATTGTCTGCTTCATGAGATGAATTTTGAAAAAAGCCTGAATTAATGACTAGAAGTTTGGTTGTATTTTGATTATCCATCCATCGTCATCTTCTGCTTATTCCTACACATTAAGGGTCGCGGGGGGGGGGGGGCTGGAGCCTATCCCAGCGTCAACGGGCGAGAGGCGGGGTACACCTGGACAGGTCGCCAGTCCATCGCAGGGCCAACATCGAGAGACGAACAACCATTCACACTCACATTCATACCTATGGTCAATTTAGAGTATTCAATCAGCCTAGTCCCCAATTGCATGTTTTTGGATGGTGGGAAGAAGCCGGAGTACCCGGAGAGAACCCACGCAGACACGGGGAGAACATGCAAACTCCACACAGAAAGATCCCGTGCCCGAGCCGGGACTCGAACCCGGAACCTCCTTGCTGTGAGGCCACAGTGCTGACCACTGCACCACCGTGCAGCCTCGTATTTTGATTATGATAGATTAAAAGAAACCAATGTGCCATTATCAAAATTATTTGTGAGTTGACTTATTCCTTTTTCACAGCTTGAATATGCTGAACAGGGTGCAAAGGTTGCATTTCTCATATTAAGGATGTAGAGGGAGACATGCCCGTTGTCACCAATCAACCTTGGGGAGCTCTCACATCTTTATAAACAAGTTGCTTTTTCCAGGACTGTTTGATATCATGGAAAACAAAAAGGAGAGTAGCTGCTGAGAGAACTGTCTGTAAAATTCAACCGCGAGACCATCCTGGTGCTGTCAGTTTGGGGTGAATTTACCCTCAAATTCTCCTCTGGGGTTATATCTCTTCTCATGTTCCAAAGAAGATAAAGTATATCTTTCAGTGAGGTCTGGAGTGTTTCCCCACCGAAGTGATATATCTATTTCAACTGGATCAATTGTTGTACAACCATTGGCCTCCTAAAGAAGCATAACTGAAAGACCCTTGGATTCCTTCTTTATTTGCCATTACAGTAATTTCTTGTCATTTCCCTCTGTCTGCTTTGTTCTTTAGATGTCAATTTAAATAGTGTGGGTTTATATTATTATATTTCATTTTCAAATTGTCAAGTTGGATCAGAATCCTTGGGCCTTTTGATGTGCAGTGAAGTTCCTCCTGCTTTTTAATTTCTTGTTCCATGTGCTGTAATTCATCTTAGGTTATGGTTGTAAGGAAGGAAGAAAAGCACCAATAAAAGCTTTCACTGTGTCCCAAACTATTAAAGGACAAATTGTTGAGTTCCAGTGCAGAGCAGAGAAAGTATCCAAGTGGGATTTTGTGTTCAGTAAACCTCTGGTTGGTCAACAATATTGTGTTTAAGCTCCAGCTCTTAGGTGATGCAGGAAGACCATCAAAATCAACAGGAAAAACGCATATTGATCCAATAATATAATTACCAGGAGACATATTTTTATATCTTGGAAACAAAAGGAAAAGAGACAGAGGAAAACTATTACAGAATAGAATAGAATGCCTTTATTGTCATTATACCAGGTTCAATGAGATGCAACACTGCTCCTTAGGATGTGCACATATAAATAGAGAAATATACATAGACACATATTTACACTACTATACCTACTGTAGGACTAATACTGACATAACTGTATATAGACTCTGCAAAGACATGAGGACATGTACTTATACATATAAGACATGTACATAGACTGTACAACTGTAAACAGGCTTGTGCAAGTCCCACTGTGGGTATATGTGGGAGTGGATAGCAGCTTTAGGTGGTGCTGTGGTGCATCCACGTGCACAGGCACATTCTAGTTCCAGATCAAGGTGGCTGTGTCATCAACAGATGGAGGTGACGTAGCATTTGCAGTGCATACATGGCAGAACAGTCCTGGTGACAGTGCAAAACATATAGAGGGACTTCTACAGTTCATTCCTCATCCTGAGCTGGTTTTGTGTAGGAGGCTGGCAGATTTGGTGGTGGAAAAGAAAAGATAGTGCCGGTGATTGTGCGGAGGCACTTCAGTTCCTTAGTGCAGGCTAGCGTTGAGCATGGTGACAGCTTTGGGAAAGAAGCTGTCCCTGAGTCTGTTTGTCTTTGCCAGGATGGACCTGTAGCGCCTGCCAGAGGGCAACAGGTTGAATAGGTGGAATGCGGGATGAGTGCTGTCCTTGATGATGTTCTTGGCTTTGTTAAGGCTGCGTGAGGTGTAGATGGTGGTTCGGTCACGCAGGGGGCATCCCAGGATCTTTTGTGCTGTGTTGGTCACTCTCTGCAGACTCTTCCTGCCAGCTTCAGTGCAGCTGGAGTGCCACACTGACACAGCGTACGTCAACAGGCTCTCAATGGTTGAGCGGTAGAAGGTCACCAGCAGGTTGGTGTCACGCTGTTCTTTCCTGAGCACCCTCAGGAAGTGGAGTCGCTGCTGAGCCTTCTTAACCAGTGCTGACGTGTTGGCTGTCCAGGAGAGGTCGGCAGAGATGTGGACCCCGAGGAATTTGAAGGTCTCTACTCGCTCCACGCTTTCCCCATTGATGTAAATGGGTGCAGGGGGGGTTCTGTTCCGATAGAAGTCCAGGATGAGTTCCTTAGTCTTTGAGATGTTCAGCACCAGGTTGTTGCCTGCACACCACTGGCTGAGTCTAAGGACCTCATCTCTGTAGGCTGCCTCGTTCCCCCTGTGATCCTGCCCACCACCGTCATGTCGTCCGCAAATTTGACGATGATGTTCTCAGGGCGAGTGGGTCTGCAGTTGTGTAGAGTGAGTAGAGCAGTGGACTCAGCACACACCCCTGGGGTGAGCCGGTGCTGAGAGAGCGGGCTGATGATAGGTGGGGGCCCAGCTTCACATGCTGGGGTCTGCTGACCAGGAAGTCTTTGATCCAGGAACAGGTGGATGGTGGGAGCCCCAGGTCAGCTAGCTTGGGGATTAGAATGTTCGGTAATATTGTATTGAAGGCTGTGCTGTAGTCTACGAAGAGCATCCGGACATAGCTTCCTCATTTCTCCAGGTGGCTCAGTGCAGAGTGGAGGGCTGTGGCTATCGCGTCGTCAGTGGATCTGTTTGACCAGCATGCAAACTGATGCGGGTCCAGGGTGGAGGGGAGACAGGCTTTGATGTGTCTCAGCACCAATTTCTCAAAGCATTTTGTGATGACTGGTGTGAGCGCTACTGGGCGATAGTCATTGAGGGTGGTTGTGGGTGACTTTTTAGGGACTGGAATGATGGTGGCCGATTTCAGGCAGGCTGGGATGTTGGCTTGCATCAATGACAAGTTGAAAATGTCAGTGATACTGGTGCTAGCTGGTCTGCACATGCCTTCAGCACTTTCCCTGGTACTCCATCCGGGCCCGTGGCCTTCCTGGGGTTGACGGCCCGAAGTACCCATCTAACGTCCTCCATCCCCACAGTGAATGGGGAGCTATCAGAAGTCGTTGTGGGTTGGAGTGGGGGTTGGGCTGGTGTGGCTGAGTGATGTGCCTGGGACTCAAAGCGAGCAAAGAAGCTGTTCAGCTCCTCTGCCAGTGCTCCGTCTGAGTCCCAGTACAGCCACAGACACAGTACAGCCCCTGTAGTTGGTGACGGACTGAATGCTCTGCCACACCTGTGCTGGTGCCAGATTGGAATTCGGAATTTGCCACAAGTATGCCTGGAAGTGAACTCTTTTCACATTTTCTAGGAAAGCGTCCTTTGTTGGCGGGAGAGCAGCCAGACTAAGTGCTGACGTCTGACCCTTGCCATTCTTTTTCCCCCAATCAAGTAGCCTCGTGTGAGACATGCCATGATCGATGACTTGCCGGAATGGTGCATCAGCACTGCCAATAGCCGATAGGTCATAACCAGCTTTTAGGGGTTTGATGACAGTTCCTTTACCTATCCCATGGTATGACGCTATTGTGTCACAGCCTGAAATGGCATGGGCTGGTAAGGTGCTTAAAGACATTGGTCTGACAAGCCAGTGTTGCCCTGATATCCACGGTTACTCTTTCCTTGTGGGGGATTCCATGAGTAGTGGTACATCGAGTCCTGCCTGATGGTCATGGTGAAGGAGAAGGACAAACACATCAGTATCATCACACACCACAGTGATTTAGTTTGCTTCTCCGTCACACCTTAGGACCTGTCAGACAATATCTGCCTCCACTTGCTCGTTTCTTAGATCATACCTCTCCTGTCTTTATTCCCTCCTTACCTCAATGGGAAATGGGTCCTCATCTGTCACTGCTAACTTGGGGTTTTGAGTGCTTTGTAAATGGAACAGCCTGGCTTTTGTCAGCTCCTGAGGAAATAATTTGCTTATCTGCTTCTTATTTTCAATGGATGACAGGAAACTTTTAGTGCAGGTAGCTTGGTTGATGGGAGCAGATGATGCGTCTTGCCAACCACAGTCTCTCTGACGTCTCTGGTGACAGACTTGATACTGTACTAGTAGTATCAGTCAAAGATAAGGTACACGTCACTTTCTGACTGGTATGAACTATGACTATCGCCCTGACCCTCCTCTCCAGTACCCTGGTATAGACCTTTCGAGGGAGACTGGGGAGTTTGATCCCCTGATAGTTGGAACACATGCTCTGGTCCCTTTTCTTAAAGATGGGGACCACCACCCCAGTCTGCCACTCCAAAGGCACCGCCCCCAATGTCCACGCAATGTTGCAGGGGACGTGTCAACTAAGACAGTCCTACAACATTCAGAGCCTTGAGATACCCAAGGCGGATCTCATCCAACCCCCGAGCTCTGCCCCTGCGGAGCTGTTTCACTGCGGAGCTGTTTCACTGCGGAGCTGTTTCACTGCCTCGCGCGACTTCTGCCCCAGAGATTGGATGACACACCCCCCCCCCCCCCACACACTCCCCAAACTCTGTTTCCTCCATGGAACACATGTTGGTGAGATTGAGGAGTTCCTCAAAGTATTCCTTCCACCGTGCCATTATCTCCCCAGTTGATGTCAGCAAGCTCCCATCCCCACTGTAAACAGTGTGGGTAAGTTGCTGCCTCCCCCCCAAGGCAACGGACGGTTTATCAGAACCTTTTCAGAGCTGACCGATAGTCATTCTCCATGGCTTCACTGAGCTCCTCCCACGCATGAGTTTTTGCCTCAGCAATGGGCATGGCTGCATACAGCTTGGCCTATTGGTACCAGTCGGCTGCCTCTGGAGACCCACAGACCAGCAATGCCCTGTTGGCCTCCTTCTTCAGCCTGACGGCTCCCCTCACCTCTGGTGTCCACCTGTGGGTTTGGGGATTACTGCCGCAACCAGCCCCAGCAGCCTCATGGCTGCAACTCACAACAGCCGCCTCAACAATGGCAGAGCAGAACAGGGTCCATTTGGACTCAGTGTCCCCCAAAGCTTTACCAGAGGTGGGAGTTGAAGATCATCCTGACAGGTTCTTCCGCCAGGCATTCCCAGCAAACCCTCACTACTCGTTTGGGCCCTACCAGGTCTGCGCGGTTTCTTCCCCTGCCATCTGATCCAACTCACCACCAGATGGTGATCAGTTGACAGCTCAGCTCCTCTCTTCACCCGAGTGTCCAGAACATGCGGTCGCAGGTCAGATGATACGACTATAACATTGATCATAGACCTGCAACCCAGGATGTCCTGGTGCCACGTGCACCGGTGGGCATCCTTATGTTCTAACATGGTGTTAGTTATGGACAAACTGCAACTCGCACAGAAGTCCAAGAACTGCCCACCATCCGGGTTCAGGTCGGGCTTGCTGTTCCTCCCTATCACGCCCCCCCAGGTCACGCTGTCATTGTCCACATGAGCATTGAAGCCCCCCAGTAGGACAACGGAGTCCCCAGTTGGGGCGCCATTCAGCACCTTTCCCAGGGACTCCAAAAAGGGTCGATACTCTGAACTGCTGTCCGGTGTATAAGCGCGTGTACTAAGCTCTCTTTAAAAAAAAATTTCCAACACAGGTAACTTCGGGCTCTGAATCCATAATTCTGTTGAGACACAAATTAAATTTTATTAAAATAAATTATTTCCCAGAGTCACGTTCACAAAAATGTTGTCTCAACTAGTAAACTTGCCCAACCCACAGCTCATTAAACCCTTGACAGGTGAACTTTCAGCTAAATGGAACTGATGGTACCGGTGTATGATTAGGCTAGCCTCTATAATGACAAATTGATACAAAATTTACTTGAAAAACACAATTTTCTTCATGGAGACAACAAATAATGTGCATTGAATGCCAGTCGTTTGCACGAAAAATCCAAAATGTATATTTTTAAGTAATTTTGGTGGGAGGAAGCCGGAGTACCTGAGAGAACCCATGCAGGCGCAGGGAGAACATGCAGACTCACACAGAAAGATTCCATGCCTGAGTTGGGACTTGAACCAAGAACCGTCTTGCTGTGAGGCGCATGCTGACCACTGCACCACCATGTTGCCAATACATAACCATTTTTATTAATTTTCATAGTAGAAACTGATGATTTGAATAGATGCATTTTGTTCAAGTAGTCAACGTGAAATATCATACAACCATATTTTTTTATTTTTCTGTGTTTTTTGGGCATGGAAGGGTTAATATCTGAAAATGCGCAAGGGTATTCACTGAATACCCTCTTGTATGCTGAAGAGGAAGCCCTAAGCTCCAAGAAACAGCAGAGAAAAAAACTTAACCTGACAAAACAAGGTTCTCCCCCATGGCTCCCAGATTATCTATTCCTCTCTTGATTTTGACTGGTCCACTGGACAGAAGCGACATTGCTGACCAATTTATAACAAAAGTGTCCAGAGAGCAGCTGAGAACATTGACCTTGAACAATTTTTTTTAGGAAATAGGTATCGTAATTCAGCGTTGTTCTCTGGTTCTCCATGAGGCCTCCGCTCTCTGTTTTTGAGTCCCAACCTCTCTGGAATCTCTGATCAGCCTCTGAGGGTGACGAGCGTATGCCATGCAAGCACCATCGAGCTAAGCGAGGAAGGCCTGGAGGCATCAGCCACCACCGCCGTGATGTCCATGCGCTCCATCTCCCTCTTCACTGTTAACTCTCCCTTCCTCTTTGCACTTGTAGATGAGGCCTCCCTCACCCCCTTCTTCATGGGCATAGTCACAAATCCTGCCCCCAGTTACAAACTCATGGTCAATGATGATCCCCATGGCAATAGAACCATGAGTGACCAACCCATCTTAGAGATTGGCAGGAAAAAAGAGAAGGGAAACAGGTTGTGCAACAACACTGAACCAACAAGGGGCAGCCTCATGGGGTCCTGCATCACCCTTGGTGGTGAGACAGAGAAGCTTCACCATATGAAGGGACAAGAGGACAAAGAGACAATGCCTGGCCCTGACCAGAATGCCCGCCTTCCGTCCCCTGTTTGACATCATAAAGAATGATCAACACATGATTTGTCTCTGATCTCCAGTAGAACTGCTGGTCATTTGTTATATGTCCAGGTTCTAATCATGTACCCTCTCATGTTACATGACCAGCACCTATATTCACCAAACGTCTTCAGGCTAACACAAGGAACGATGACTCCTTTATCCCCAAGAACACAACATGGGTGCCTTGTCATCACACCAACATTTTAGAAGCACTCTGAGTGGTATGGAGCCTTCATTGTTGCCATTCCAAAAATTCCTTTAATGATGTTCATTGTGGCTGCATGGTTTGCAGTGGTGGTTGCCTCACAGCAAGAAGGTTCCGGGTTCGAGTCCCGGCTCGGGCATGGGATCTTTCTGTGTGGAGTTTGCATGTTTTCCCCATGCCTGCGTGGGTTCTCTCTGGTACTCCAGCTTCCTCCACATTCCAAAGATATCAAATTGGGGACGAGGCTGATTGATTCTCTAAATTGACCATAGGTATGAATGTGAGTGTGAATGGTTGTTCGTCTCTCTATGTTGGCCCTGTGATGGACTGGTGACCTGTCCAGGGTGAACCCTGCCTCTCGCCCGTTGATGCTGGGATAGGCTCCAGCCCCCCGCTACCCTTAATGTGTAGGAATAAGCGGAAGACAATGGATGGATGTTCATTGTTTTTATCCCCAAGTTGTGCAGAATGAAAAGTTGTTCTTGTGATCAGTGTGGTTTCTCTTTCATCTGATCAGCCATATTTTAATCAAACTCAGCTGGTCATTTATTATTCTTGGTTATGCGTATATTTGAATATGGCGACATAATGCCTCTTTCTACTGCACTTCTATATTGACATCACTCACAGAGACCCCCCCTCCAGCTAATAGTTAGTGAGTTTGTTCCTGAGGCGTGATATAATCCATGGAAAGAATTAGCCCTGCCCCTTCCTTTTGGTTAAAGGAATGACACCAGTGCCATCTGTGACATCATAAATGCTCGAAGCAACACAATAGATGATGTTCATCATCTCCAGCTGTGGTATATTGATTTATATCTCCGCCAAAATTTAATCACAATCGATAACCAAAAGAAGATTCTGGGTAACTGAAACTTTGACCCTTGATACAGTCCGTGAGTCTCCCTTGATTGACTTATCCAACTGATGTCAAACTTGGTGTGTACATTGTTGGTGAATTTGTTTCATTTTGGAACTAAAATTTTTTTTTTCTTTTTGGTTAACCCGGGAACAAGAACCAGCCAGTTTGGATAAATGAATCAGCTTTACTGGAATTCTAAATAAAAACAGCTTTTAATAAGGAAAAGTATTGTTTCTCTTTGTAAATGAAAACTAGTTGTGAAGGTGTGGAAGTAATACTGGCACATCTGCTACACAGCTGTCAACACCAGTGAGCAGCCCCCCCCGTTTCTGTCTCTCTCTCTCTCTCTCTCTCTCTCTCTCTCTCTCTCTCTCTCTCTCACACACACACACACACACACACACACACACACCCTGGTTGGGGGGTCACCAGTCCATCACAGGGTCATCAGGAGCAATTAGGGTTTCAGTATCTTGCTCAAGGACACTTGCACATGGTCACCAGGGGAAGTGAGGATCAAACCAGCAACCCTTCCGTTGCTAGACGGCCACTCTGCCTCTGAGCCATAGCGCCCCTTCCCTCAATGAACATGTTAAGGCTAAATACAGATAATATTACAAGTCCACCTCTGGCCAACAGGTTAGTGAGTGACTTGTGTCAGCTTACACAAGCTTGATGTGAAGGAAGTTCCTGCAAAGTCTGCTTCAACTGAGGTCAGCTTCAGGCTCAGGTCCGGCTCGGGTCCAGCTCAGTGTCTTGTCTTGTTTCTGTCTTGATGGCAACAATTGAAGAGAAGCTTTTCTGGCTCAGACGTGTTGTGGAGGAAGGAGGGAGCAGGAGAGTGGAGGTGTTGCTGCATCCAAGTCCTATCAAACGGTCCTGCTCACCTATAGTGGGCTCACTGGGAGCACCAGAGGTTTCACTGCTGAACTGGTTTCTCATCCAGTTGTTTGCTTCGACCATCACACAGAAATATTGGTGGAACTACCTGAGGTTCTGGTTTCATGATCCACTGCTGAGGGCTTCACCACACACACACACACACACACACACACTGGGGCCTTCGCTCCTCCTCAGTCCAACTGATCCAGACTGGAGATACCTGGGGTTGCAGTCATCAGGCCTCCTTTGTCGCCAATATTGGCAGTAACACCTATTAGCTAACACTAGCTGCTAACATAAGCAGTAACACCAGCAGCAAACACTAGCAGCTAACATTAGCAGTAACACCAACAGCTAACACGAGTTGCTAACATTAGCAGTAACACCAGCAGATAATACTAGCAGCTATCACTAGCAGCAGCAGTCTCCACTGCTTCAACAGCGTCTAGCGCTTGCGCTCACTGTGGTCGGCTCAGGTTTCATCAGAGCTGCTCCAAGTTATCTCTTCCTGCTCCTCCCTTCTTCTCCTGATGGCTCCTGTTGTAGCCATGTTAGTAGATATTCCCTCATCTCACCAGGGCAGCAGCTTAGCTAGTTTCACTGGGTTTAGCCATGGATGACATGTCCAAAGACATCAAGAGGGGACCAGGTTAATCCAGACTCTAAATTGACCGTAGGCGTGGCTGGGAGAGCCAATGGTTGTCTGTCTATATGTGTTGGCCCTGCCATGGACTGGTGACCTGTCCTGGGTGAATAGTATAAGCGGAAGAAAATGGATGGATATATATACACACACACACACACACACACACACACACACACACACATAGCCAGTATAATAAGTATTGAACACGTCACCTTTTTTCTCAGTAAATATTTTTCTAAAGGTGCTACTGACATGGAATTTTCTCCAGATGTCAGTAACAACCCTTGCAACCCACACATGCAAAGAAATCAAACCTTGGATGTCTATAAATTAAGCTGTGGGTTGGGGAAAAGGTATTCAATACATGATGAAAGGGAGGTGAAAAAAGGCACAGAAAGCCAAGACAGCTGCTGAAACCTCTCAGTCATTAGAAAGCAATCCTGCCCCTCATCAGTGCACATTCATTTCAGCTGGTTCAGTTCCAACTGATGGCCTATAAAAAGGTGACTCATTACCAAGGTGCCACACAAGAAATGTGTCATGATGGGTTAAAGCAAAGAGCACTCAAGCCCTTCCCAACCTTGTTGTTGCAAATCATACTGATGCTGTTGTTTCAAAACCACTGAACATTCCAGTGAGCACTGTCAGGGTTGTAATCTGGAAGTGGAAACATCATTTCACCATAAACCAGCCATGACCAGGTGCTCCTCACATCGAAGAGTTTTCAAGAGCCAAGGGCCACCAGTGGAGACCTGGAATTAGCAGGGCCAATCATTTCAAAGAAAACAAGTAACGCACTCAACAGTCATAGACTGTATGAGTGCTTACCACGCAAGACTCCATCGCTGAAGAAAAAATATGCTGAAGCTCATTTAAAATTTGCTGCACAACATTTAGACAACCCTATGAAATACTGGGAGAATCTAGAGGCCATAACATAGATGCCATAACACACACGTTAGGAGCTTTAAGGGCACTGCACATCACCCCAGGAACAACACACCAACAGTGGAGTGTGGAGGTGGGAACTCCTGGAGGGGGGCTGTTCTTCAGCATTCAGTACTGGCAAAGTTCATATAATTGAGGGACAGATGAATCGAACAATGTACCAAGACATTCTTGATAAATCTGCTGCTGTCTACCAGGAGGATGAAGATAAAACAAGGGTGGAGGTTTCAGCAAGACTATGATCCCAAACAGCCTAGGAAACTCTCTTGGCTTCAGAGAAAACAAATGAAGCTGCTAGACCGGCCCACCAGTCACCTGACTTGATCCAATTGAAAATCTATGGAAAGAACTAAAGATCAGAGTTCTTAGAAGAGGCCCACGAAACCTTCAAGACTGGGAGACTGATAGTGTGAGAAAAACAGACCAAAATCACACCTGAGCAATGCAGGCAACTAGTTTCCCCATACAGGAGGTGTCTCGAATCTGCTATTACCAACAAAGGCTTTTGTACAACATATTAAACAAACTGAAGTGTATTCAATACTTTTTCCCTGTGTTATTCCATTTTTAAAACATATAATTTATGGACTTCTAAAGTTTGAATGTTCTTAAGTGTGGGTTGCGTGGATTGTTACTGACATCTGGTGAAAATTTCATGTAATAGCACCTTTAGAAAAATATCTATTGAGAAAAATGATGTGTTCATTACTTCTTTTACCCACTGTATGTATACGTGATTCCTCTGCGAACTACTTGAGGGAGTCTGGACCACAGTTTGAGAATCCCTGTTCTATTCTATTGTCTGCATCCACCTACTGCCAGCACTAAGTGTGCTAGTAAGACAATTTGTAAATTCTGGTCTGTCTCAGATCCTGGAGGATCCTCCAGAGTGTCCCTGGAGAACAGAGCAGCTATTCTGCCCTCTGCAGTCCAGAGGAGTCCAGAGTCCATGGCTATGACTGAAACAAATGATCTGCAGGTCATTTCCTGTACAACTTTCTGGAGTCAAGTTGCCTTTATCTTTACAATAAATACCAAACACAGAAAACAGTTCCATCCCTCCATGTTCCCCCTCTTCTCCTGTTCAGGGTGGTGGGGGTGGAGCCTATCCCAGCAGCCTTCCCCCTGGACAGGTCACCAGTCCATGGCAGGGCCAACACATAGAGACAGACAACCATTGGCTCTCCCAGCCACGCCTACGGTCAATTTAGAGTCTGGATTAACCTGGTCTCTCTTGATGTCTTTGGACTGGCTTGAGCACGGGGTCTCTCTGGGTTAGTCTGCATGTTCTCCCTGTGCCTGCGTGGGTTCTCTCCAGTACTCTGGCTTGTGGGAGGACCTGGGTGGTGGACCTGATCAGTGGCGGGGTGGCCGTCGGGACTACCGGGACTTTTCCCGGTGGCCTGGCCCCTTGGTGGCCTGCCTGGCTGGCGAGGAAAAAAAAAAACTAAAAAACAAGCATTTTTTTCCTTCCCCCTCAAGCCAGGCCAGGCCAGCTAGCGACAGACAGCGCAGATAAAACCAAGGTCTCAGTTCTATCAAGGCCATTCATTCAATCAATCTGCTCAGTCAGTGCCACTGCTGCAGTCGCCAGTTTGTGTAGCGCGAGCGAGCGACAAGAGAGAGCTGCACTCACTAGTTGTTGAAAGTTGCTTGCATTGATGTCCCCCGCCTCATAAACAGCAGACCAGTCTGTCATAGCAATGCATGTTGCAAGAGCCTCTTTTCTATCTTTCGTCACTAACCGGCTCCTCCTTCGCTTCACCTGTTGTTTCTGCCCTGTTGTGTTTATAGGGCTCAACACCAGACACTTGTGGTCACTGGAACCCAGGGGGGCAAGGGTGGTTGGAGGGCTGTAGAGTTTATCCATATTTGTAAAATTCAAGTCTAGGGTGGCTTACCCTCAAGTCTTACGTTTAACTGTCTGCCGAAAGTCAGGGTGGGAGGCGGTTAACATTTTTGTGGGTAGTTTGTTAAAATCTCCACATAAATATAGTCCCATATGGGGGGAGGATGCTTTAATTGCACCTATAGTGTTTATTAAATACTCCAAAGTTCTATCCTGGTGTGGTTTTTTTATTTGCCCAGGGGGGGTGATATAGGTTTCCCACATAGACAGATAGATGAAACACTGCTGGGGGTCCACCGCAGTTGTAATTGGACCCATGCACACTCAGTATCATCGCTCTCCAGATCCTTTCTCCTTTTTGCCTGCAGTCTCTCATGACAGTACACGGCCACGCCCCCTCCACTTTTCCCGTTTATCCTGTCTCTTCTGAAGAGTTGATAATCCTTAACTGTCAGTGATTCATCAGGTACGTTATGATGGGCCCACGTTTCAGTAACACGTCCAATGTCAGTGTTTAGGGTATTCAACAATAGTTCATATACATCAGTCTTTTTTTATCAGTGATCTTGCGTTGCAGACAGTCAGCTTTGGCATCCTGGTTTGCTCCGGTTCAGATTTATCAGCGTGTATTTTAGTCAGTACACTCTCCCGTTTCCTCCTATGTTTGGGCTTCGGTCTGTGTCCTTCTATAATTGTTGTTTTCTTCCGTCTGTTCTTACCGGCTTTAGACCCTCTTGCCCGGCTTCTTTTGCGGATTATCCCAATGCTTTCCAGTGTTTGTTTCGTATTCCCATTCAGCTGAGCAGCGCATTTCCTTAGACTAATTAAGACGTGTGGAGAATATTTGCGGTTATTTACTTCTTCCATCTCCTTTCAGATGGCCACACTTGATGTAAAAACAGTTCATTGCAGGCTGCCTTGAAATAAAACTTTTAAAAATACGGCTAAAAAAAGTTTAAAACATAAAAAGTTGAGGGCACACGCCGATGAGAAACACCTGCGGCTGACTTGAAGCGTCACATTACACACGGTAGTGGGACAGGATCAGATAGCAGCATATGGGGCAGTACCTACAAGAGGAACAGTTGGTCTGCAACTCAAGGCCCTCCTCAGCTTCAGTGTGTCTGCCCTCCTCATCCAGCTCTTTTCTGATTCTATAGGCTCCCTAACGGTGCCTCTTCAGTGTCTCCCACTGGTCTGCAAGGTGCTTCAGTTCTCCCTGTAAGGTTGCAACAGTAGCATCCTCATTAAATTTCAGCAGGCATTTACTGAGCTCCTGCAGTGCTGTTTTCTGCAGCCCTCCTGTCCTTATTGCAGGGAAGTTTATAGGATTCATGCATGCAAAGTCTGAGCATAGCGCTGCATTAGCTGCAAATCGGTGGTGGATGCTTTCTTTGATCGTGTCAAGGATCACATTAAAGACTTTGGTTTTAAAGTCTGTCTCAGCATCTGGTAGAGGCTCATCTCGGGCCTGTTCTCCTGGCATGGCCTTCTCTTTCTAACTCTGTTTTTCTGGGAGGGCAGACTGAACCTCAGCATCACACTCGTGTTCCTCTAGAACAGGGGTAGGGAACCTTTTTGGCTGAGAGAGCCATGAACACCACAGATTTTTTTAATGTAATTCCGTGAGAGCCATACAATATGTTTAAAACTAAATACAAGTAAATGTGTGTATTTTATATAATTTTAACACTTTTAAAGTACAATAAGGCTCTGAATTCTTTTTAATAACATTGTTATGCTGTTGCTAATCAATGATAAGTATTTCTTACCATTAATGCGACTTCTGGTGCTGCATGGTTTTGCTGATGGCTTTGTAGTCTGGTTGATACGTGGTGAGGTTAAGCTTCATGCAGGAGTTGAGACTTCCATCCGTTAAACGTGATCGTAGGTTGGTCTTAATGTTCTGTAGATGTGAGAGACTGCTCACATGCATACGTAGAGCCAAACATTGTCAGTACAGCAATACTCACATGCTGCAGTGTGTGGCATGTGACGGGAAGCGCGTTCCAAGTTTTGACAATCAGCTGGTCTGCGGGTTGAAGTTTGTTAATTTCTTCCCACTTGTGTTGGCTTGCCAACTCTGCTTGCTGTCGTGCAAGTCTTTCCAAATGTTCATTCAGTGACTTGAACTTACTCACCCACATGTCTGAGGCCTTCAGGTCAGCAGCTTGTAGCTCAAAATCTCTGACGGAGACACCGAGGATGTAACTCAGGTCAATGTCAGCGATGAAGAGTTCTAGCTTGTTTTCAAATGCAAACACTGCTTGTTGCAGGGATGAGATTGTATTTCCAACGCCTTGCATTTTCACATTGAGCTGGTTTAGATGTTCAGTCATGTCCACGAATAGAAGAACTTCAGGAGCCACTCAGTGTCAGCTAACTTGGGATGCTCGACATTTGTAATTTGAAGAACAATCCGGATTTCGCTCAGACAAGCCGCAAAATGGCTGAGCACCTTCCCCCTTGACAACCAACGCACGTTGCTGTGCAGAAGCAGACCAGGATAATTATTCCCAACTTCGTCCAGCAGTGTTTTAAACTGGCGATCATTTAAAGCTCGGGCAACAATGAAGTTGACCACCCGACCGACCAGCGACATCACCTCACCGAGTTGCTCGCCACACATCTGAGCACAAAGCGCCTCCTGATGTAGGATGCAGTGAAAACTTAGGATGCGTCTCTTTTCATGTTCACGAAGAAGCGCTACGAATCCTCTGTTTTTCCCCACCATGCACGGAGCACCATCAGTGCACACCGAAACAAGTTTATCCATCGGTAGATTTTTTTCTTTAGCGAACTCAGTGAAGGACTTGAATAAATCCTCCCCTCTTGTTGTCCCTTTCATAGGCAAAACAGCAAGACTTTCCTAATGTAGTGTGTCACCGACGACATACCTTGCAATCATGCTGAACTGGGATAAATTGCTTATGCCCGTTGACAACACCAGGTTCAGCACATGCGTGTAACACCAGATATGAACTTGTTTGGCCGATTCTCTCATGAGCAATGCAGAAAATCCCCTTTACTGCCCCTGCATGTTAGCAGCTCCATCAGTTGCGTTGCCAACACAACATCCAATGTCAACGCCAACTTTCTCCAAAGTGTCTTTTTTATTTTATTTAACCTTTTATTTTACCAGGTAGTCACTTGAGATCAGGTGATCTCTTTTCCGAGCGAGACCTGGCAAAATGGCAACATCTAAAACAAGCAAATAACACAAAATCAGACAAGAACAAACAAAGCCACGTGGTACAGAGAAAAAACGAACAGTGAAAGTGAAACAAGGCCAAAACTAGATAAAAGTCAAAGCAAGGAGGCAGGGGGAGGCTGGGCTTTACAAAGAGTCACTGAGGAGAGAAGGTCCGGTTCATGGAAATGTGAATACATTACCCATCCTTTAACCAGATTCTCAAAATATTCCCCAGTGGATGCCTCGCAATCAACAACTGCAATCAGCCTCTCATGCACAATATCTGTGACATATCTCAGCGCAATTGCACACTGGTCCTTGGACGAAATATCCTGTGATTGAAAACGTCCCTGCCTTCCTAACTTCAGCAGCAGTTGCTTGCTGGATTACGAAGCCGATGATATCAATGATCTCGTTAACTGTGTCATTTGACAGCCGAGTAATAAGGGACCCCCTTCCCTTACCTCCAGTCTCATGCTGCATCTTACTCTTTTTAATGCAGTCCCTGAGATGTTCCTGAAGGCATAAATCATATTTGCTTAGCAGCAATACCATCTCCAAGAAATTACCATGGTCCAAGGTCATGTTCTCCATAGTGTAAGCGGCTTCATGCTTACCACTTCTGTAGCTGAGGCCAGGTTTACCAATGACCCTGATGATGTTGATGACACGTTCCATTACCTGTCTTTTTTTTCTCACTTGCTCTCAGTGGAGTGAGACCTGTTTCCCTGTCAGTAAGCTTTCAACATCAGCAGTTTTTACTTTGAGGAAATAAGGCAAGGCAATTTTATTTGTAGAGCCCGTTTTCACAAACAGTTCGTCTTAAAGGGCTTCATGGCATCATAACATCCTCTGCCCTTAGACCCTCACATCGACTGAGGAGAAACTCCATAGAGATCCCTTTTAACAGGGAAAAATCTGAGAAACCTCAGGGTGAGCAACAGAGGAAGGATCCTTCACCCAGGATAAGCATTTGCACTTCTCCTATGGGTCTCACTCTTTTCATGTTCCTTGACTCTATCGTGACAATGCTTCCATTTAGCCATGCCTCCTTTTCTGACAAATGCATTATCATCAGGCTTGGCAAACATCAGACACAATGAACAACACAAGGAGTGAGATGGTTCACAGTGTGATAGCCACATTCTGTTTGTGCCATCTTTTGTATGAAAACATTTGAATTTTTTTTTGTTTTTGATTTTTGTTGTTGGTGGTAGCGGAAAAATAAATAAAAATCTTTAGGATCAGGGTGAGTAAAATAATCAATCACTCTCTGGGCCAACTTCCTCTGCATCTCTCCCCCTGCCTTTGTTTCCACGTGGCTCTCCTGTGCTTGGCCCCTCATCGACTGGTTCTGAATAAGAAGAACCAATGAAATCATTGCATTATCAATTAATCAACACCCACATATGAAGTGCTTTAACCCTAAACATACTCTGGTTTTAATAAGAACCAGCTAAATCATTGCATTAATTCATCAAAATGTATCAACACCTACAAGCAAAACTTTAACTTTATCAAATTGCAAATGTTTTTTGTTTGACTGTTTCATATTTATAGAATAATTTCTATAATATGTCACATCCCAATAACTTATTATTTTGCATTGGTTTCCACTGACTTTGGGTTATCTGTATCACTGAGTGGAGTGTCAGTTGGCTCTACTTGCACCTCCTCCCCAGAATCATCACGACCTGATGGTACTGCTACTATCATGGAACCTCCTAATAAATTAGGAAGAAACTGTGTAATAATTAAATCAAAGAGAAGTTATTAACAGAAGCCAACAAGAATTAAAATGCACCATTTAAAATAATATTGTCATCAAATGTTTGTATTCAATCGTTCCAGCCTATTAGAAATTTCACAGATCTCGTGTTTTCTCTGTACCTGCCAGTTCCTCTGAGCTGCCACTGGGCTCACCTGCTGAAGCCCCAGCACTGGTACTATGGCCACCTTTGCATAGGAAACATGGCCAAACATTGTAAAACCTGCTCCAGTTGACAATGTCTGCTGGGGTGGCTGTGCACACACATACACATGCGCACACACACACACACTTACTTGACCCTAACAACCACCTTTTAAATAGCTGCAACCACATACAGCACAACCACACAAATTGAGCAATTAGTATATTTGTGTACCATGTATCGCCTTGCAGGCAGCCTATGGCCTATTAACAATCATGTAACAATTGACATTAAAATAGTAGGGCTGTAATCAACCAAAGATATTCTTGGTCGACTGAAGCCCTCAAATTTGGACTAAAAATCGACTCATTTTATACATGAAAACTCTACTGTGTCAACTATCAGCACAAAACCTGCTGAGGAACATTGAGACAATTGTTTCTGTCAGGTTATAAGAACTGAGCGACGCCATCGTTGGTCCTGACAGAGCCAGACTGAACACAGGAGCTCAGCATCGCCGCTGAGACACAAATAGACTTTTAACTTAAAACTTTACTCTCAAACACAAAAGGCAAGTCCACGGTAAGAATTTTTACAATGAAAACAAACCAACTATTGGACTAAAACACTGAAATGTCAATTCTGATGTGTTCATGTACTCAAAACTGACAGGCAACCTGAGGTGGACACGTTAGCTCACCGTTTCTAGGTGACACGCCGTGTTTGTGGTGGAGCTGTGACATGAAAACTGGTGTTGGCAAACTTTGCATTCGACTTTATTTCCATGATCTGTTTTCATGAAATGCTGCCACGCTGCAGACGTCTTTGACGTGGGGGACGAGGACTGACTTTAAATGGAACCTTCAACATTAAATAGACATTCATCAAACCACCAGACGTGGGCCTTCTAGTCCTCTTCAGTCTCTGTCTCTAGCGGGTCGGGCGAGTCCAAAATAGCAAGAACAAGGGGGTGTTTCAAGATAGATTGTTATCTGAGAAAAAGGGGTGCTTTCGGTACTTTGCTCCTGATGAAATTAACGTGGCAAAAAATCGACCAATCAGAATTTTGGTCGAGCCAGAACGCATCGACGAGAAAACCGACCAGTCGACTGGGAGATTACAGCCCTGGAAAATAGCAGCAGGCAGCAGATGAATGATATATCTTATCATATCATAACTAGGCCTCTGATGCTCATTACATAGGATTCCTATAATCCAAGATGTATATACAGTAGATAACTGTATATAACAGCTGGTTTTGTGTTCATGTTGTTAGAACAGGGTACAGTAAAAATGGAAAACCCTTGACTCTTTTCTCCACCACCATGACACAAAGAGTCCAGTGTGTTTTGTTCTTAAGCAAAAAGTCCAAGCTCCCTGGGTCTGGAGGTGACGATGAACTAACACTATCCACATCTGGTGTTCAGACATTGAGAGATTAAGAAGTTCAAACAGCCAGTCCAGTGTGTTTCTGTTCATGAACAACTTACTTGGTGCACCTGCAGCTTCATCATCTTTCTTAGACTCTGGAGCACTGGGGGCTTTGAACATTTCAGTTCATTTGTGATATTTCGAGCTCTCCTCCACAAGAGCCCGTTTTTTCTTGTCCCTCACCCTTTGTGCTCCACCTTTCCTCTTGACCTTTTTTGGGGGGTCCATTACGTTTGTTATAAACTTTGCGCATTAATTAATTTACGTATCGTTCAAATCCTGCCTCCTCTCTCTTGTCTCTCCTCCCTCTATGAGTTTTTTTCCCTTCTCCTCCTCACACACACCGTCTGACTGCCTGTGCCTGCCGTGAGTGCAGAAACAGGAGGGGAGGGGGCGAGCATGCAAGCCGAGTGAGTGCAGCTCTCTCGTGTCGCTCGCTCGCGCTACACAAACTGGAGCCTGCAGCAGCGGCACTGACTGAGCAGATTGATTGTATGAATGGCCTCGATAGAATTGAGACCTTGGTTTTATCTGCGCTGTCTGTCGCTAGCTGGCCTGGCCTGGCTTGATGGGGAAGGAAAAAAATGCTTGTTTTTTTTCCTCGCCACCAAGGGGCCAGGCCACCAAGGGGCCAGGCCACCAAGGGGCCAGGCCACCAAGGGGCCAGGCCACCAGGAAAACTCCCGGTAGTCCGGAGGACCATCCGCCGCTTGTGCTGGGGGACGAGCTGGCCTGAATGCCGCTGGTCCTGGCGGATGACTCTGAGCCGGCAGGGGTGCTGCACATTGGCGGCATGTCTGACGGATCAATTTCTGTTAATCATATTGGTTTATTTAATGTCTGATTCTGTGTCTTTGTTGCCTTTTCATCTGTGGCAAAGCAGGTGGCAATGTTGCGTAAGAAATGGTTGCCACTGACCCTCCAGGCTCTCGGGGTCAGCGTGGGTGCTCAAATTCCGTCAGGTGCCCCTCTCCCTGACCCCCACCTGTCTGGCCCGCACTCCTCCGGAGGGCAGCTGTACACCGCTTGACCTCCACCTTGAAGGGAACTTTAGCCAATAACAGGTCCCACCACTGTTTTCATCTCGCGGGGGGCGTGGCTCTGAACCCACTTCGTTCACCCTCTCACTTCTTCTCCACCCTCAACCTTCATTGTTCATCCTGACACCACTGGACAGGCTGACCAACAGAATCTGCTGTCTCTCCTCCTCCTCTCCTACCAGCACCTCCAGCTCCACGCCGTGAACCTCTTTTTCTTTGACATTGTTTTGAGAGCGCCGACAGCGGAGACCCTCTTTCAATGAATTTGTGTATTTATAGGTGGGCGTAACGGGGGCGGGCCCGGTCCTCCGACATCTGCGCTCAATTTCACGCTGATTGGGATGTATCAAGGAAACGTGCGTGGATTCCGGCGCTCGCACAGATTGAGACATCCTGATTTTTTTGTATGCGTACGCAACTTTCGCAATTCTTGCGACCGCAGTTTTTTAGTATGAGATCCACGCAAGTATTGATACATGAGGCCCCGGTCTTTGGGTACATTTATGCACTTGACCTACAAAGAAACTTGAGCTCACATTCACATTTATCCAGAAAGTTGTGATGTGTCTCGAGGACTATAAACCACTGAAAGGGTGTCTACTGACACTAAATAATGACTTGTTCAATCTGGGAATCAAAAGAAGTTTGAGCGGGGTACTGAAGAATGTCTTTCTTTTTCCTCTCGTTACAACTGCCTCTTCTCCCTCAGATTTAAAATTCACAGTATTGGAATGCTTTTACTTATTTTTAAAGTGAGTTACAGCCATGTGTCTTGGTTTGATTCAAATTTGACAAAGTGCCAGTGATCCATGCCTTTGAAGGCAGGTTGTGTTGAACAAAAAATTGCTTGAACTGTAACAGTGGTATCGCTTTCATGGCTTCTAACACTATCGGCTGGTTATAATTATTTGTAGTGAGCTGTCATCAGTATTTGAGTGTAGTATGAATTATGATTGGGTCCCACATATTTTGAGTTGTGGAATATTAACATTTTAAAGATGATATCAAGAAAATATAAGGCAACTATAAATGTAATTTTTAATTTATATGTACTTAAAATATTTAAAAACATCACTAAATATGTTTGGGTTATCTGCTCTAAAATAATGTTGAGTTCTGTGAACTTATCAGGGTTTATAGTGTGAATGAGGAAGAGGATGTTCTTTTGTTGATGATGAAAACACGAGCACTACTGATTTAATAATTTGAATACATTTTTATGGATTGAAATGTGGCACTTATGGCGGCCCGGTGGAGCATTGGTCCTCCCTGTGGCCCCCAGCAAGAAGGCTGTGGGTGGAGCCCAGGCTGCAGCACGGGGTCTTTCTGGGTGAGTCTCCATGTTCTCCCTGTCCCTGCTGGGTTCTCTCTGGTACTCCAGCTTCCTCCACAGTCCAAAGACATCAAGAGGGACCAGGTTAATCCAGACTCTAAATTGACCGTAGGCGTGGCTGGGAGAGCCAATGGTTGTCTGTCTCTATGTGTTGGCCCTGCCATGGACTGGTGACCTGTCCAGGGGGAAGGCTGCTGGGATAGGCTCCACCCCCACCACCCTCAACAGGAGAAGAGGGGGAACATGGAGGGATGGAGGGATGATGGATGAATGGAGGGATGTGTGGATGGATGGAAATGTGGCACTTGTCAGACAGTCCAACAACTAAGTCTTTCACTATTGATTGACATCAAAAATTTTCATCAATAAATCAATACATTTCAATCATCTTGGTTTCTTTGCCATTAAGAGTTGAATGAAAGTTCAAACACACCCTCTGCTGGATAAACAGTGAACATCAACTGGATTCTTGAATTGCTTCTCAAAACCCTTCTGTGTGAAAGAAGTCTGGCAGAACCATTCAGAACAGCTGCAGGATGATGACATCATCAGGTGTTTATGACATCCAGTGTGATGAGGAGGAGCGTCGGGTTTCAGTGATCCAGGGGATGAAGGATGACACTCTAGTGTAGACTCCCGGTCTGGCAGGCTTCCCACAGCCAATCCCAAATGATGTCACACCTGTGGTGAACCAGTCAAAAAGCTGTATCACCTCTAACCTGAATTACACTCATGTGATAGTAGTTTTGTTGTTTGTCATGTCAACACTTGGACTGTCTTCCACTGACTTAGGGGTGGCTGGAGGTAGAGTGGCCTACGAGCAACCATAGGGCCACTGGTTTAATCCCCACTTCCCCCAGTGACCATGTGAAAGTGAGAATTGAGCAAGATACTGAACCCCTAATTGTTCCTGCAGGGCAGCTGCACCATCAGTGTGTGTGAATGAGACAACGCTGGAAAGCACAACATAAAAATGGGTCCAATGACATTGAGGCCATCACCACACCAGTGACGTGCAAACACATTCAAATAGATGATGAATTAGCAAGAAAGTAGAAACAACTTTTAGGGATCAATCAGGAAATTTCCAAATATTTATCAGACAATATTTTTAAATTCTAAAGGATTTTTCTTCTTGGTATCACTGTGATTTTATTTCTTGAGTTTAGACCAGGGGTGGGCAACCATGCGCCACGGAGGGCCGTGTGCAGGTTTTCCTTCCAACCAAACACTTTAACAGGTGATTCCACTGATTAACACACCTTCAGCCACAGAAGAGTGTTCATCGATGGACTCCTGCATACACACAACCCTCCGTGGCGCATGGTTGCCTACCCCTGGGTTAGATGGTCAAATAAAGTCCCTGAAGGTTTGAATGCAGCTTGGAATGTTCCCACTGTGACATCCTTCATGCTCTTGATTGCTCTTAGTACCACAAAGACCCAGAGCTAACAGCTAAAGGCTAACTCTCTTCCCTGAGGACCTGAGAGCAGTGCTATGAGCTGGCAAGGTTACATGATCGGCAAACTACCATACAGAGCAAGTGTGTGTGTGTGTGTGTGTGTGTGTGTGTGTGTGTGTACAAACTTACCAATCAGTGTCCAGCGTCCAGTTTCTAAACACATCAGGGGACCTCCAGAATCACCCTGTAAATGAGGAGGATAACCTGTCAACTGATATTGACATCCACTGATGGATCAATTCATCAGTCATTCATTAACAAGAAGGACACCTGACAGGAGTCGACTCCACCCTCCAGGTAACCTGCGCACAGCATGTTGGAGGTGATAGTGTACTCAGGTAACTGACGCTGACACTGATCCTGAAGCACCAGAGGAACTTGCGCCTCCTGGAGGACGTCAGGCAGAGCACCTGAGAGACGGACGGATGAACAGACAGGTGAAGAACATAGTACAAGTGAACAGACAGGTGAGGAAATGGAAGGTGTCTCACCCTCAGTGTCTCGTCCCCATCCAGCGATGAAACATTTTCCTGATGCAAATTTTTGATGATGTGAAGGTAAACAGATGGGCTGGATCAAGTCTTACCAGACACACACAGACACACACACAGTTAAATGATTTTATTTGGCGACACGATGATGTGAAGGGTGAGCTGTGTGTGGTGCTGCTGACCGGTGAGGTTGATTGGCTGCTGTAGGTGTATCATGGCAATGTCTGCATCTTTGGTTCGGCGGTTGTATCCACTGTTGATGACAATGCAATCGACTTGTCGGGTCTGAACGTCAAAAGAGTTGGAGTCACTCTGAGAGTGCAGACCCAACTTCACCGTCCATGACTGAAGGTGGATGTTCTTCCTGTGTGACAGAAAAATGTCATCATTCTTCCTGTTCTGGACCTGTTTGGACCCAGGTACGGCAGGACATTTTGGTTCCACTAGAATTCTGATCCAAAACTACAAATCACAACTTTGTTTGAATATTCTAAGATGATTTCTTGCTAATTATTTTTTCATTGTATCTCAATGGACCCTCACAACATCCAAAGGAGATCCTCATCTTCCTCTGAGGAATCCTGAACCCTCAATCAAATCAGGCCCAGGACGTTGGCGAAATGACCTGAAATAACCTTGATTGCAAAATAGCTGAACAGTTACTTGAAACTCTATTGACATCTATTCAGGCTCAGCTATAATTCTTAAATATCCATCCATCCATTGTCTTCCACTTATTCCTACATTAAGGGTCGTGGGGGGTGGAGCCTATCCCAGCGTCAACGGGCGAGATGCGGGGTTCACCCTGGACGGGTCGCCAGTCCATGGCAGGGCCATTACATAGAGACAGACAACCATTGGCTCTCCCAGCCACACCTACGGTCAATTTAGAGTCTGGATTAACCTGGTCCCTCTTGATGTCTTTGGACTGTGGAGGAAGCTGGAGTACCAGAGAGAACCCAGCAGGAACAGGGAGAACATGGAGACTCACACAGAAAGAGCCCGAGCCGGGACTCTGACCCGGAACCTTCTTGCTGTGAGGCGACAGTGAGGACCACTGCTCCACCGTACAGCCCAATTCTTAAACATGTTACTACCAATATTCAAACGTCATATTTCCTCTCACAATCTTCACAAAGCTTGTTTCATCAAGTTAGATGACGTCAAAGTCTCTCACCCGTACACACAGTGTGCTGCAGTCAGCAGCCAATCGTTGTCGAGCACAGAAGCCCCACATACGTGACGACCCCTCCAATGTAGAGACACCATCCATGGCCATGCCCCTTTCACAGCATCAGCCCCTCCCACCACTCTGGCCTGATCTGACAGATGACCAAAAAAAACAAACAAGTCAGGCTGGTCAGAATTGAAATAAATAATCATGAGAAACTTTTCTTACCTTGACTGTCTGCTGACTGGTTCACCTCTGTGGTATTGATGACATAACGAATGCCGCAAGCTGAAATAGAGCAATAAATAATTTGGGAAACTCAGCTGCACATTAGCATAACAGACGATGTCCATGAGTTTAGGTAACTCACGCTGGTTGTCACACGTCAGAGAAACCACAAGGTCAGTAGCGCAGGTTTCACTGAAAATCAACAAAAAAACAAACATGTTTATTGTGAGGTTTAATATATTTTCATGTTCCCAACTCTTATTGATTTAAGTTTTGTAACTTGTACTCAGATGTACTTCTACATCCACTACTTGTGTTTGAGGTTCTTTTTGTACCTCACACTGGTTTCCAGGGTTCCGTTGCTGGTGACTGTGATGTTTGTAAAGGGAGAATAGTGAGGTAGAAGTGGCAGCAGAGAGGCTTCCCCTGACCTATAAAGACAGACAGGTGAGTTACCTGTGTCCAAGGTACAGACACGTGAAGACAGACAGGTGAGTTACCTGTGTCCAAGGTACCGACACGTGAAGACAGACAGGTGCAGGGTCCAGGTGTCAGCACACACAGTGAAAAGAGAGGAAATGAGCTGAAACTGGAGAAGCCTTGAACCATTGACCTGTAACAGTACTGAAACACACACACACACACATCTGATAGAGGGCAGTACTTGAGTACACATCCAGACAAAAACAACAACAACAAACAAGTGAAGATGTGGCAGCAGACAGATGGATGTTGTGGTTCTCCAGGGGGCCTGCAAGGACCAGGACCTGTACTATTGGGTTGTTTTTTTTAATCATACCCAACCAAAGTAACTACACAAGGGAGAGAAAAACAATAACACTAAGAAATACATCAAAAATTACTTTTATAAAAATGCAATTTTTCTTAGCGTTTTGTCAGAAAATTTGAGTCTTTGATGAAACAAACCCTCATGTAAGTGTTACTAAAAAGATTGGTGATGGAAACATTTTTTTAATGATGGCTTTAATCTTGCTTCTGATTTTTTCATTAGCATGAATAATTTACTCTGGTGTCTTGAAAGATGAGAGCAAATATTCAACAACGCTGGCAGTGAAGGAGTTAATGATGACCAGAGAGAAGGACCTGACTGTGATACAGATAGACCGGCTTCCTCCCTTCCGTCATTCCCGTCTTCGGGTCACCTTGCTGTCTCTGCACCAATCAGAGTGAAGATGGTGGTACTCATCTACAGATCAGGCTGCTTCCATCTCCAATCTACTGTCAGGTTACAAAGTGCTCACACTCCATCACTACAGACCCCCGATTCTTCCTGTCTGCTGCCACAATTGTAGAAGGAGCTCCGTCCCTCTGTCAGAATGGACCAATCACTCCCGCTCACACCTGGGCATCGCTTCCACCAGCTCTGCTAGTTCACGCTGATGATGACTTTTGCATCGATGTAAAGGATCAGTGATGTCACATACCTTGAATGTTGTTCTATGGACTCACCGCAGTCAGCTTCATCGGAGGCGTCGGGACAGTCAACCACGCCGTCACACTGACTGTTACTGTGGACACAGCTTCCTGTGTGACACTGGAACTGAGCAGCTTCACACGGAGCTGCACACAGACGAGCCATCAGTTAATCTACAATCAGTTCTAAAACTGGTACAAAACAGTTAGATAGAAATATTTCTGCTTTTTCAGCTCATCTGATCACAACCAAATAGAAACTAATGTTTAGGATTTAAACCCTTTCACTGAGAGTTTGTGAACAAAATGCCCCGGTTTTGAATAAAAAAAAAAACAATATTTTAATTGTTATCCTATAAAAAGTTTTTTTCCATCTTTACTCTAAATGCTTGCTGCCCGGTGGAGCAGCGGTCCTCACTGTGGCCCCCCCAGCAAGAAGGTTGTGGGTGGAGCCCCGGCTGCAGCACGGGGTCTTTGTGGGTGAGTCTCCATGTTCTCCCTGTTCCTGCTGGGTTCTCTCTGGTACTCCAGCTTCCTCCACAGTCCAAAGACATCAAGAGGGACCAGGTTAATCCAGACTCTAAATTGACCGTAGGCGTGGCTGGGAGAGCCAATGGTTGTCTGTCTCTATGTGTTGGCCCTGCCATGGACTGGTGACCTGTCCAGGGGGAAGGCTGCTGGGATAGGCTCCACCCCCACCACCCTCAACAGGAGGAGAGGGAGAACATGGAGGGATGGATGGATAGAGCGATGATGGATGGACTCTAAATGCTTTAAAAAAAAAAAACCTCTGTAAGTCTGACTTTGACTCCATAAATGATATAAATGTTATGAAATGCAGTCAGAATCTAAACCAGGGCTCAGGGGTCCCTCAGGGGTCTGTGATGGACACCAAATAGTTTCATTGTCCTGTAAGTGGTTGTGAAAGGTTTGTGAATGCAGGATCCCTGATAGCAGCTTACATCATTCTAAGAAGTCATTTTCTAATTTCAAAGCATCTTCCTAATTTTCTGGTAAATTTGTTTGCCGTTTTTCTTCCTTGTTATTGTTGAATTAAAATGTTTAAATGATTTAAAACCATGAAGTTTGAGCATGTCTAGTCTCAACAATGATAAAAACAGCTGCCAATCGTCTGTCTACAGGATTGACTGACTCAGAGAAAATGCTTCAGCTGCACTTGTACAAATGGATGATTTTCATTAGATTTTTTAAAAATTTTATATCTTTTACTGAATAAATAATAGCATGATGGCAAAAGAGGCATGACCTCTGACCTTGAACTCACCTGGTGTCCCCAGGTCTACCCCGGAGGTGAAGTTGGCTCTGAATCCTCGGCCGTTACCTGAGCTGTCTGTAAAGAACCAGACTGTCACCCGATTGGTTTTTGAGAACAAGTCATGGGCGGGGCCATTGCTGCCAGTGAGAACAGCTGGGACACACAAGTTAATTTCAGTGAGACAGAAGAACCGGGAATGAAAAGCTGTCAAGGATCATGCTTAAAACACAATCACACCCAGTAAGGTAGAGTTTGGCTCCACACCGTCCCGCACTTCTACAACATCATAGGTTGCTTCAACGTCAAAATCCAGAAAGTGGAGTTGGATGTTCCGTCCCTGCAACGCGAGAAGTATCCACACACCTGCAGGGAAGAGGATTCTGGGTAATATTGGGCATCTGTGAGCTCAAATGATCGTGGCTGCTCTTTGTTTTTCTTTATGTGACTGGTGAATTGCAATAGAACTGCCCTGCTGGAATGACTAGGGTTCTTGAAATTGTCATGGTCCTTGTCTTCTTTTATTTTGTAGTTAGTGTCCTGTCTTCCTGTGTACGCCCTGCTGTAACTACCTCATGTGTCTCACCTGTGTATTGTTTCAATGTGTCTTTAACCTCTGTGTTTCCCGTTGTCTTGGTTTGTTTTATTGTTGCTGTCCCTATCTTTGTCAGAGTCATGGTCACCCTCCTTGTCATGTTCCCTGCTCCTCCGTGTTTTCTGTGAGTTTTCAGTTTTCAGTCTAGTTAGAACTCAGTTTGGTTTGGACTTTGAATTCGTCCAGGACTTTTACTTTGTTTTCTCCCTTTGAACTCCCTGTGTTTTACTTTGCCTTTTGACAATAAATAGTTTTTGTTGCACTTCCATTGGCTACCATCTGCACTTGGGTCCTGTTTCCCCAAAACCCTCACAGAAATTAATTGAACTGAATTGAGTTGAATTGTAAGAACACAGAATATCAAAAATGCCTTAGTTCTGCTTAATCTTTTAAAACAAGTAAAAGTACAAATGACGTCAACAACCAGAAATGTTAATATCTGAATTTTTTCTCCTTATGATTTTGCAGGACAAATGTTTTGTAAGTGTTTGAATAACGTCATAAAAATCCCACCACCATGTCCCTGAAGGGGCTCCGTACATAACAGAGGTGGTTCGTCATGATGTTTCGTAATTGTTGACTTCGTAGAGACAAGAAGATGAAAGATATGAAAAAAAGAAAAGATAAGGTTTGAACTCACAGTTAGCTTTGTTCTGGTAGGATTGTGGGTAATTTGGAGAACTGAAGGTAGAGTTTGGTTCCCACAGTTCAAAGGGTCCACCGCAGTCAGCTGACCAATCAGAGCAGAGAGGACAGGATCAAGGTTAAGTACTACTATTTCTTCTCATGCTTTTATTGTGGTTTTTAAGGTGTAATGAGACAAACGAGACAAACTTATGTGTCTGTATTTTCTTACACATAATAAACCAGAAGTGTGCATTGCTTTAATTGGAAGAGTATTGCTTTTACAAACTAAATGTTTTAATGAACTGTCTGGACCCCACTTCCACCCCAGTTTAACTGTGGGACATTAAACCATCAGACAAAGTTTCTCTCAATTCTCAGTTTCTCAATTGTTAATTTGACAGAAGTGCAGCTGATAGAATATCCTGCCAGTTCCAAATATCCTTAGCACAATTTTTGGGGTAAGTTTGTTCAGACTTCAATTGTTTTGGATGATAACAGCAGTTGCTAAACAGCTCTAGGACTTCTCCACAGCAACAGCTGATTGGAGGATTCAGTCAGGTCCCACGTTCATCCTAGCACAGAAACAGAACTAGTCAAAGGTACCAGTGACCTCCTACTGGTACCAGATGAGGGACTGGTCTCTGTGCTGGTCTGATGAGATCTCAGTGCAGCTTTCCCTGTCAGATTCAGAACAGAATTTAAAATTCTTCTTCTCCCATCAAAGTCCTCAACAACCAGGCTCCTTCATCCCTGACAGAGCTCCTAGTCCCCTATGATCCAGCTAGAACCCTTCACTCCCAGGATGCAGGGTTCCTGCTGGTTCCTAGAGTTCTAACAGTAGAATGGAGCCAGAGCCTTCAGCTACCAGGCTCCCCTCCTGTGGAACCGTCTCCCAGTTTCAGTCCAGGACCCAGACCCCCTCTCTAGGTTTAAGAGCAGACTTAAGACCCTCCTTGTTGATCAGGCCTATAGTCAGGACTGCTTAGGCTGGCCCTTAGATCTGCTGCTATAGGCTCAGACTGCTGGGATCTCCCATGCATGACATGCAGCATGCAGTTGTGCGTTAACAGTGCCGTACAACATCTATGTCGGGAGAATATTCAGCCCTGTGACAGTCTGGCAAACCTCATAGTGTCCCAGTCCAACCTCCCTCTGCCGCTGCTGTTGTTGCGGTCACAGACCTGCTGGTACTTTTTTTTGTACGTTTTTAACTTGCTGGTGACCTGTTCCATCATCCGGTGATAGCCATGTCCACCAAACTCCTCGGTGACCTTTTCATTCAACGAGCTAACGTTCGCAGACCCGTGAGGTGGACAGCCATCTGTCATAAAATGTGCTGATTGACATGTCGAGTCATGGGAGCTGGAGACGATTGGACAGAGACGCAAAATGGAGAGAAATAGATTTGATAATTATGTTAAATCATAGAAGACAACACCTTTTGAGAGGAGAACATATTAAGAGAAGATTGATGTGAAAGAGCGTGCAGCTGACCATTGTGATCGATCAGCAGTCCAAAGACAGAGGGAGACAGTACACCCGGTCTTTTCCCAGGACTTGGTTTCAGCAACAAGTCTTGGCTAACTTTATGTGGTGAAGCCAGTGCTTTATTCTGCCTTCCCTGCTTCCTTTTTCTAACGTCAGGATCTAACCCAGCATGGATTAATACAGGTATCACTGATTTGAAGTACTTTTCAGAAAAGGCAAAGAAGCATGAACAAACTGCAATCCACATGGAAAATGCACTGCGACTTACCATGTTTGGAAAAATAAACATTTCATTTCAGCTTGATGAAGGCTACAGGATAGGGATCCGTGAGCACAATGAGGGGGTTGACAAAAACAGGCACATCCTATCTAAAATAATAGACTATGTCAAGTTCTGTGGTGTATTTGAACTTGCCCTGTGTGGCCAAGATGAAAGAGAGAGCTCAGATAACAGGTGTTTTTAGAGGATTGGTGCATTTTGTGGCATCAGTGGATACGGTTCTACACAAGCAGCTGCAGACTTCCACTGTGTTTAAGGGAACATCTAAGACTGTACAGAATGAACTCCTTGACTGCATGCGGTCAGTTTTGAGAGAGAGGATCATTGGAGAAATCAAGAGCACAAACTTTATCTCCATCCAGGCTGATGAAACAATGGACATTTCCCCTCAGTGTCAGCTGATTCTTATGATATGTTACATTGAAAGTCCAAGAGAGATTTTTTTCTAGTTCATGCCTCTTCAAAGTGCCACAGCTGATGCCATTGCCACAGTACTTCCGGATAGGTTGAGCTCCATTCTCCCTGATGACCAGAAGAGAAAGCTCATTTCCCGAGCATACAATGGAGCAAGAGTCATCAGAGGAACCACAGGTGGTGTGTAGAAGAAGGTCCAGGATGTCTACGTGAATGCACACTATGTCCACTGCTATGCTCACTAGCTTAACCTTATCATGCAGCAGGTGACTTCCCATATCCCCAAAATGAGTAATTTCTTCTCAGACCTGGCTGGATTCTCTGGCTTTTTTTTCCAAGATCTCCAAAGAGAACCAGTGTGCTTGATAGGGTGGTGGCCTACCGACTCCCAAGAGCAAGCACAGTGAGGTGGAACTCTACAGCCGAGCTGTGAACACTGTTTTTTTTTTAGTCAAGTCACGTCAATTTTCCTTATACAGCACCAAATCACAACAAAAGTTCTCTCATGACACTTTCCACGTAGAGCAGGTCCAGCACCTCACCAGCACCTCACTCCTCCAATGAATTTACACCCAAAAATTCTCCATCAGCAAGCACATCAGGCACAAAGAAGACCTGCTCCAGTGTTTCGAAACCATCAGGGACTCAGAAGAGTTTGATCCTACCACTGTGAGAGAAGCTAGAGGGTTTGTGAGGCTACTGGAGGATGACAGTTTCAGCTTCTTCCTGAAACTGTTCCACCACATCATGACTCATGTGGACACTGTCTACAGCAGCTCCAGAAGCAGACCATCGACTCAGTGTTTGTTCAGGAAACCATTCAGCAGTGCACAGACAACATAAAAAAGATCAGGTAAATTAATTGGTATGATGCGCTGTTTAATATCGTGATATTGATATTGTGTTAATCTCCATTGTGCTTAAACAACTTAACATTTCTTGTTATTTTATCTGGCAATTAAAGCTTAATTTTTCTCTTCTGGTTCTGTTGAGTGATTCCCTCCCTGCTCTTTGTGGAGAACACAGTGGCAGTGTATCTTGGCTGACAAAGAAACACCGCACACTGGGCCCAGGTGTTCCTCAGAGGGTAGCTACAGAGGTGAGGTAGACGCTAAATGTGTGGCGTAAGTCTTTTACTATGTTTTTAGTAGTGTTATAATGTAAAACATGGTGAAAACACCTTAGAATAGGCCCTATATAATACATTAGTCTTCCTGATAGAGGTGCTATGTTAATTTGCATTGTTGCTATTAAATAAACATATTAATACAATAGCTTTTATTCATCATTACTAAGTCATATACTGTATATTGGAAAGCTGATTCATGGCCATCACCATGTTTTATGAGATTGGTGCGCTCATTTTTCAGGTTGTGACACTATCTTGGGTCATGCAAGAGACAGATTTGCCTTCACAAAGCATCTAAACAGAGCTACACTGCTACAGGCAGACATATTCCAGCAGTACCTGAAGCAGCACAGGATACCACTATGGAGGTTCACCCACTGCTGAACAAGAACAAGCTGAAAACTGAGATGGCTCAAATCTACAGCAATGATGACTTCGGGAGCTGCAGTGGTACTGTGGCTCTGTCCCAGCCGTTCATGGGGAACCGTCTTCAGGACACCTTCTCAGAGACTGTGACTCTGCTGAATATCTTCATCACTACTCCTATGATCACAGCTGAATCTGAGAGGTGCTTCTCAACACTGAAGAGAATCAAGACCTTCCTCAGAAACACAATGTCTCAGGGTCGTCTCAGTGCATTGGCTATGCTGTCTATGAAGAAAAATCTTGTTAAAACCATCCTTGACTTTAACCATAAAGTCATTGAAAATGTTTCTTCTCTCAAGGAAAGAAGGGCAAACATTATATATAAAAAACAGAACAGTTCATGACATTATAATGTTGCTTTTGTTGTTTTCTTTTATGTAGCTACACTGGTGTGATACCTTCATACATGTTTGCTTGCTTGAGGGTAAATGTCTATTTTGGAGTTATAGACGCCCCTGGAGAAAACTCCACCAGCCACCTCTGGTACCAACATATCAGTGTATCACTGCTGTATCATCAGCGTATCAGCACAGTCGAGTCTGACCTGACTGTGTGTAGTAGATGTAGTATGAGTCTTGCCTGGTAAAGGGGGTGCAGTTGTTGGAGCTGGCATGTTTGTTGGTTCAGGGGGGGCAGGGCCACAGGATTCTGAGGTCAGTGTGATGTCATCAAGAGCAATGTCATTCCTAATTCCTCCTTTCTTTAGAGCTTCAAACACCACCTGCAGAGATGAAACAGATAAACTGACTGATCAATAATCAGACTGTGGATTTCCTGTGTGATGTTACTAACCATAGTCTCGGCTGTCAAGTTGAGGGACACCTGCCCGTAGTTCCAGTTGTCGCCATAGTTACCATCTCTCTGGAACACCATGGTAACAGTAGGGTGAGTGTGTGATGGAGACATTTGGACCAGAAGAACTCTGAGACGGTGGACATCTTCTCCAAACATGTGGTACCTCAATTAACACATTTGATGTGGTTGAGCAACAGGTGATTAACTTCACTCTGAGTGAAAATTTAATGCCACTAAAGACTTTTAAACTTCGTCATTGGATGCAGATTAATTTTAGTATTTCACTGTCAGCTGAGAAATTAATTTCCATGTTTGAATGTTTTTGTCTTTACCAGAAGTGTAGGCACATGGGTTGGGTGGGTGGAGTCAGAGGGAGGCTGTGGATCCTGAAGCTCTTCAGCCATTGGCCCGGACTCAGAGGACTGATGATGTAGAACCCTGAGTTCAACACAACAAAGCTGGTACTTCTTTCAAGGACACTGATACTCAGGGTGAGTGATAATAGAACAAGAGGGGGCCATGGCTCCCCCAGTGGTGACATGAGCTCCCATGGAAACATGCTTTGTGAAATTTTGGGGAGCTCCAAAATATTGATATGATAGACAAATAAATGGAATTTTTGGCATGGTTTTTAACAAAGGTGTTAAATAAGTGAAATAAAGTTATATTTGAAGTTTATTATTCATGAAACGATCGCTCACCAATCCAATAATTTAGCTAAGCTTGGCTCGTCATAATGAGCGGCTTTAGCTGGGAGGGTGGGGGCGCTGTCTGCAGGCCCCCAGTAACATCACCCTCTCACGGGCTCTTGAGTTAAAGTATGCCACCTGCATGCCATTGTTGCTGACATGCCAAAAAGAAAGCAACTCACTTTGGGCGATTTCTTTTCAAAGAAGTCTAAGCAAGCTGAACTCATGAGGGAGATCCATGTGGTGCTGATGGTGAACGTTCTCTTCATGATGGGCTGTCTGCTCTGTTGCAGGTGACTAATGCAATGACCAGCAAGACAGCTTGGGGAGGCGTCTTCATGCAGGCCTATGACTGTGGGAGTACCGTTGTGAAGGTGTGCCTGAGTGGTTCAAACTACCCATTAAATCTCTTAAATTCTGATTTTAAAATGCACAGCCCCCACCCTGTAACCCCCCATGGCTCCCCTAGATATTATGATATAACTCGCACACTGCTGATACTACTGATATTACCAACACTGCTGATTACAGTGATGATACTGATGATACTATTGATTCTGATACTGATAATACTTCTACAAATAACATCATCTGTACTGGTAGGATTAACATTTTTGACCATTACAGTGAAGGTGTACATTGTTTACCCTTTAAAACAGGAAATTCACATTTTGGGTTATCATCCTCTACGACAGCCTGGTGGAATCACTGAATATTCTGTTTGCAGTCAACAAGCTGTTCATGAATGCCCTTATTATCATTGTTATCAGCCATTTTTTTTCTAACATGGTGCTAACATGTTAACTCACCTGACAGGTTACCCTGTGTGTGGTCAATACTTGGGCCACTAAATGGGGGGAAGGTAGGGCCACTAGTTCGTATCCAGTCTCCATCGTCGTCTTGTTGCTGTCTCCAGAAGCAGAATCCATCCTCAAAGGTGCAATTCAGTTTCTCCTCGTCTGCAAAAATAGATCAAATATGAGCCATGAACTTAACATTTCTGTGTGATGTGAAAATTTGACTGAACATGGGACGTGAACATGCGACATGAAGATATGAATACTCGACATGAATATGAAACATGTAATCATGGCATGGACATGAGACACAAACAGGACATGAACATGAGGCTTGAACATGGCCAAAGGTCAGAGGTCAGACTTACTGGAGAGGGTTGACAGGTTGCCAGCACTGTAGGTGGCCTTGAATTTTGTTGTCAGACTGATGACATCATCCGAAGAAAACTCCACAGTCGATTGGTCAGTCAGAAGCCACACCGTCCCAGGAGGGGTGGAGCCTGAGAGCTCAGCTGGAAAATTATAGAAGTTTAGCAATCAGCATGTCAAAGATCCACGACCAGATCCTGATCACGGACCTGGTCCAGGACCAGTTCCCGGCTCAGGACTGTGACTTTGGTGTGATTGAGGGTTCAGACCTATCTGCTGCCTCTCTGGTCCAACTCCCTCATATAGTCTCAGAACGTTGCAATTCTGTTCCATGTTGAAGTGCTGGAAGTGGATCTGAACAGAGAAACCTGTCTGCACCCTAAGAAAAAGAAACAGAGTTGAGAAAAGATTTGCCATCTGCTGGCAAAACACTGGTGTCACATGAGGAACATCATTGACTGGCCTTCAGCTGCTTGGCAGCAGGAAGTAATACTCCAAATGGAGAAACAATTCATCCATTCATTTTTTGACCACTCATGAGCTATAAAACCCTCCAGTGTATTTTAGGCAGACCACAAGGCCTCTCACCAGGCGGACGGACCTGGAATACCTCCCAGCAGGCACTCTAACCAGAGACCCAAGCCACCTCAACTGACTCTTCTTGACATGAAAGAGCAGCATTCTACTCCAAGTTCCTCCAGATGTCGGAGCTCCTCCCCCTCCCTCTAAGGCCCAGACACAGATGGAGGGAACCAATTTTAGCTGCTTGAATCTGAGATCTCACTCTGCTGAAAGCTTGTGACATAAGTGAGTGTTGGAAGGCAAATGGAGAGCTAAGCCTTCGGAAAGCCACAACAAAATCCAGGAGCAGTCCTTTTAGTGCTCGATCTGAACCCTCATCCAGGACCCCAGGAACGCTCAAACCTTTCCAACTCATTAAGGGGATGACAGGTATTTTTTTTCTACAACACAGTGTACTAAAACTAGATAACAGATTTCTGCCTCTCTATTTGAAAACTGCAGTAAAACCCGTGACTTTGGTACTGTGAAGTTGGACCTGATGATCCAGCGACAGAAGCGGATACTGTTGATTGTGTCTGATTCGTCTGAGGAACTGAAAGATCCCACTGGCCCTCGCAGCAGGAACTGGCCATCACACGGTGTTGCTGTGGAGACAGAAATAATGACATCATCAGAGGAAGTGTTATCTGCAGTCAATCAATAATAATATTAAAGAAAAAATAATACAACTACTACAACGAATTGATAACATCACTAAGGGTGCGTGACATGGATTGGAGACAAACCCCGCCCCTTGTGATATGAACATCACCAACCACAGTGAGCGACGTCTTCATCAGACCCATCAGGACAGTCGTCCACTCCATCACAGATACGATCGATTGGAACACAAACCATTTCTTTTGCACATGGACTTTGATGAGGAGGACATGCAACTGGATGTGAAAATAGGGACATGAATGTGAATCGGTCAAGTTTGACTGAATCAGTGGAGACTGACAATTTCTCACCTGTTGCAGGTGTGAAGGTCGTTGTCGGAGCCACTGTGGTTTCTGTTTGTTTGTCTGAAATGAGTTTGGTGAGTGCTGTTAAAAGTTACCTCTCATATTAGCCTGATTATAGAGAGAAGATTCTCCTGTTGTAGAATCAGTGACCTCTGAACTCACATTCTAACTTGTGACTTCACCTGTGATCCGGATAGTTTCTTTGTCAACCACCAATCCCCTGTTGTCCTGAAACCATGACCTTAGCTGCTGCTCTGCTTCCTTTACATCAACCAGCTGATTGAACCAGAGGTCAAAGATCACAAGCACACTGCCAGGTCTGAGAACACACAGAGCAATCAATTAATCAATATTTGATTAGAAAAGTAACTAGAAAATTGATTGAATGACAACACAGCGGGTGGCCCGGTGGAGCAGTGGTCCTCCCTGTGGCCCCCCAGCAAGAAGGTTGTGGGTGGAGCCCCGGCTGCAGCACGGGGTCTTTCTGGGTGAGTCTCCATGTTCTCCCTGTTCCTGCTGGGTTCTCTCTGGTACTCCAGCTTCCTCCACAGTCCAAAGACATCAAGAGGGACCAGGTTAATCCAGACTCTAAATTGACCGTAGGCGTGGCTGGGAGAGCCAATGGTTGTCTGTCTCTATGTGTTGGCCCTGCCATGGACTGGTGAGCTGTCCAGGGGGAAGGCTGCTGGGATAGGCTCCACCCCCACCACCCTTAACAGGATAAGTGGTAGAAAATGGATGGATGGATCATCTCACCTGAGCACCTGAGGTCGCATATCTCGGACACTTGGGTGAAGAGAGGGGCTAAGCTGTTAACAGCCACCACCATCTGTGGTGAGTTGGGTCAGATGGTGTTGGTGGTGGTGGTGGGGGGCTCTGGTTAGATCTGGCCCACCAAAACTTTAAGTGACGGGAAACTCAGTACAACTGGAGGAGATCCCTGTTGAGAAATCCCCTCAACTCTCACCTCTGGCATATCTTTTTTGGCATCTCTGGAGAGGTTGGGGCCATCTATCCATCGTCCATCCATTTTGTATACCGCCTATCTATTAAGGGTTGCGGGGGGGGGGGGGGCTGGAGCCTATCCCAGTTGACATTGGGTGAGAGGCAGGGTTCAGCCTGGACAGGAGAAGAGGGAGAAGATGGATGGATGGAGTGATGTTGGATGGATGGATGGATGGAGTGATGGTTGGATGGATGGATGGAGTGATGTTGGATGGATGGATGGATGGAGTGATGGATGGAGTGATGGTTGGATGGAGTGATGGTTGGATGGATGGATGGATGGAGTGATGGTTGGATGGATGGAGTGATGATGTATGGATGGATGGGTGGATGGATGGATGGAGTGATGTTGGATGGATGGATGGGTGGATGGAATGATGGAGTGATGTTCGATGGATGGATGGATGGAGTGATGGGTGGATGGATGGGTGGGACGACAAGTATCATCAATCAGTCAGTTTATCAGTTAACTGCAGGTGTCTCACCTGAACTGCAAAACCTGACAGGACTTGAACTGTAGCCTTAGCTCACTGCGAATGAGTGCCTCCCATACCTGTTGACCAATCACATTAAACATTGTTGTTTGTTGACCAGTCACAGGCTGGACATCATCATGTGATGTTTTTAAATTTGAGCGGAGACTCACCAGGTGCTGGACATCGAATGCCAGAGACTTAAACTGAAGGCTGCTGGTATTTTTCAGCTCGTTGGAAAAGATGCATCCCTCCGTGATCAACATTGTCCCACTCAGAGCCGCTGGCTCAGTGCCGTCTTGACACACAGACAGCAGCATGTTCAATAACCATCTCTATGGCTAATGTTAATGCTAATGCTAAAACAGTGTGATGAGTTACCTTCCGGCTGAAGGGTAATCCAGGAAACCACCATTAGTCCGACACAGCAGAGCAGCAGCAGCAAGCACACAAGGACAAGTAAGAGCTCCAGAGACGACAGGCGGCACCTCATCATTAACCTGGTTATGGGACTCAAGGTTCTCAAACTCAGGCTTTCAGGCCCACAGGGATCCTCAACAGGGTTCCCGGAGGTCCTCAGATTTTATTTAGATCCTGGTGAATGCAGCTAGCTTCACAAGTGCCTGAACACAATCAACCTGATCAGCCTTCCAATATGTAATTTTGAAATATTCTTGTCTTTTTTTCTGAAAAAAATATATTTCTGTATTTCTTACTTTTTTCTGACTTATTTAATTTTGGCCATTTAACAGGTTTTTAAAGAAATCATGAATTTGCTGGAAAAAGACATTATTAATTGAGGGGTTACTTCACTCTTCAGTGGTCCTGGCTCTCGTCCTGAGTCTTTTGTCCTGGCTCTCGTCTCCCTCGTCCTGAGTCTTTTGTCCTGGCTCTCGTCTCCCTCGTCCTGAGTCTTATCTCGGTGGTCCTGGCTCTCGTCTCCCTCGTCCTGAGTCTTTTGTCCTGGCTCTCGTCTCCCTCGTCCTGAGTCTTTTGTCCTGGCTCTCGTCTCCCTCGTCCTGAGTCTTATCTCGGTGGTCCTGGCTCTCGTCTCCCTCGTCCTGAGTCTTTTGTCCTGGCTCTCGTCTCCCTCGTCCTGAGTCTTTTGTCCTGGCTCTCGTCTCCCTCGTCCTGACCCTTATCTCGGTGGTCCTGGCTCTCGTCTCCCTCGTCCTGAGTCTTTTGTCCTGGCTCTCGTCTCCCTCGTCCTGACCCTTATCTCGGTGGTCCTGGCTCTTGTCTCCCTCGTCCTGAGTCTTTTCTCCTGGCTCTCATCTCCCTCATCCTGAGTCTTTTGTCCTGGCTCTCGTCTCCCTCGTCCTGACCCTTATCTCGGTGGTCCTGGCTTTCATCCCAGTCATCTTGACCCTATTACAAAACCATCCAATAATGTTGTGACTTGGAAGAGAAATGAGTTTTGGTGGAATTTTGGAGTTTTGGTGCAAAGAAGTCAAGAAACATGTTATGTCTGGCACAATGGTTCATATGACACAGTCGTGATTTAATTAACCCAGAAAATCTACAGGACTTCTTACCAGAATGCTTGTTATTATAATGTCCCAAGATAACAAGTTCCACTTCCTGTCACAGCAGATCCTGAAGGAACTTTGCCAGCCAGAACCTGTACAAACCAGAGCTCCCACAAGTCAGAACCCACGCAAGCAAGAACCCTCACCATCCAGAGCCTTCACTAGTCAGAACCCGCACCAGCAAGAATCCACACTAGCCAGAACCCTCACCAAACAGAACAACACCATTTACTTACTGCTGCTGCTGGTGGATCGGCGGCGTCTGGCTGACCTCTGATCCACCAGCAGCTGCTATTCCTGATAATCATTAGAGTGTTGCCACACCTGTTAATTGAACTCTGACAATGTCACCTGACCCGCGGCTCGCCCTGCTGGCCTTGTATTTATTAGGATCAAAAGTCCAACAACTGTAAACCAGTCAGACTTTATCTGTGACCCCGCCCCCTCGTGGTGAAAACACTGAAAAACGACGATGTAAAAATCACAAGTTTAATTTTTCAACTCAAACCTCGTCACATCGTTTGACAAGAAATCTGGAAATCAATCACATGATCAATAACGATTAAGCAGGTTCATATGAAGGTGAGATTTAAAAAATCTGGATGACCTTACTGACGACTCAGCTGAGGAGTCAAAGCACCTGACAACAGGTTGACAGGACGTCTTACCACAATTGTTTGTTACCAGCAAACAGGAATTTCAGCTGGGAACTCCACTGGAAACGAGGTCACAACACTATTTATGAAGGAACCAGCGTCAATGCTGTCCTTGGCTCCACCCACAATCTTAATCAAGGGTTTTTTTTGTTCCATAGTGACGACATGTCTGTACTGTGAAACCATGGCAAAAACCAACAAGTATGGGAACCATTTACAATGATATGGCCAGCCAGTGAAAATGTCTGCCATTGTGAGTTTGCTGTTGTCACTGTGGTGTTGCATTGTGGGATGTTTGTTCTGTAAATCATTTCAATAGTATTTCACATTCCTGTGTTTTCAGACATTTTAACCAGAACATCACTCGACTTTAGAAAGTAATAATCCACAGCATCCAAGACAAACCGCAGCACACACATACACACACATACACACACATGCGGTGAACAACTGACCCATCATCACACACTCAGACATTTATTTGAAAAATTATATAAAACCAAATGGTAACCCCGCACTGGAAATTCTGCAACCAATGATTTTTCTTTTTTCCCCCCTCTCCGTTGTTGTTGTTACTGTTTTTTTGTTTGTCTGTTTGTTTTTCTGCTTTTGTTGCTGTTTTTGTGTGTCCCCTCTCCCCCCGTCTTCCCTGTCCTGTCCCTGTTCTCTCTCTCTATCCACTCCTGTCCTCAGTCCAGTAGCTTCACCAATGAACCAACACCATTCCTAATAAAGTTAAACACAAATGTTGACAGGAAGAGTTGATCAGGTTCCTCCTTTGCAGAGTAAAACTGCTTCAGAACAACAAGGCACCAGGAACATGGATGCTGCTGAACAGGACAGGGGAAAAAAAAGAAGAAAAGAAAGTAACAATCCACTCACCAGAATTCAACATGGACATTTGGCGTTTCTGCTGACCACCAGTGATGTCCATATACTCAACATTTCTTGACACAATTTAAGTCATAACATCTTTCTACCTTGAAAATTTTCTATTTTGGATGTAAGGCTCACTAATGAAAACAGCACTCGACTTTCTCAATGTCTCTTCCCCCATTGTTGGCCATAGTGATATGATAAGCCCCGCCCATTCTTGATTTTGTTTGGGTGATAAGAGAAAACTGAAATCTGGGTGTTGTGGTGAGGTCATTGAACTTGGATTCGTAGACACACGAGGGGGAACAGTGATGGGACAGTAGAACTCGGATGACTGGACGAGAGCATCAGGACAGCTGGTAGATGTTCTTCATGGCGGCATCTTCGTCTTCCTCCTCATCCTCATCCTCGCAGTGGTCTGAGGAAAGGGAGGAGTTTCAGAGCCATCATTTAACAAATGTCTTTTTCGTATTGTTATCAATTCTGACCTCGTGCTAATTCTCTTTTTGGCAAGACTCCACCCACGTCCTCTTCTTCCTCCTCTTCTTCCTCTTTGCACTCATCAATGTTCCTGTACAGCACCTGAGAGAACAAGAAAGCAGCAGCCTGTCAGTCACACCAGAGAGCACAGCTCACCCACGTCTCTGATTAGTTCTCACCTGGTCGCTGTGATTTGAACACCCATCTTTGGTGGAAGGGAGGAGCCTGTTAATCAGATGACCAATTGATTTGAATGTTGGTCTGTCAGTTGGCTCCAAACTCCAACAGAGAGTCATCAGCTGATACCTGCCAGGTAACATTCAAAATAACTTTATTGATCTGGCTGTCAACAATCAAAAGCTGACACCTGCCAGCTAACATTCAAAAAATCTTTAATGATGTCAACTCACATCTCTGCTGGAGCAAAGTCTGGCTGATTCATGTGGCAGCCATCTTTGATCATCTTGTAGAAGTTGGTATCCACGGCAATGTTTGGGTAGGGACTTTTACCTGATCAGGTTGACACAAAGACAGATGTTGATGAATCAAGTGAACTACAAGTCCCAGTAAGTGTTGCTGTGAGGATCTTCTAATCAGCTAAAATGTGTGAATGTTAACTGAAGTATGTCTATGAGGACGAAATGCTCTCCATCCCTGATGAAGTGACATCATCAGCAACACACAAGGCAAAAGTCCACAAAGGATCTGTTGCATGTTAAATTTTCAAATTGTTGTCTTTATTCTCCCGTCCTCCTTCCCTCTGTCTTTCTGTCTGTATCCCTGTCTTTTCTGTTAGTGTGTTTCTGTCTCTTCTCATTCTTTGTCTCGGTTTGCCCTCCTGTTCTCCACCTGGGTATCAGAGTCAGTATTTGTTGGATCCTCTCATCATGTTCTGTTTGTTTTCTGGTGCCTCTCTGAGTTTGTGTCTTACTTTTTCAGTCAAGCTGTCGTTCATTGTATAAATCTAAGGTGCAATCAAGTCCTGCCTCTTCTGTTCTCTATTTTTTTTTTTTGCCCTTATAGTCAGGACTGCTTAGGCTGGCCCTTAGATCTGCTGCTATAGGCTCAGACTGCTGGGATCTCCCATGATGCACTGGGCTTCTCTCTCCTCCTCCTGTCCTCAGACGTGTTACTAACTCCTCTTCTTCTCCCCTCATCCCAGATCCTGGTGCTGCTGGAGGAGGCTCCAGACCTGAAGAGGCTCCAGCTGCCACCTGTAGCTCCACCTGCTCACGTCCCCGTCTGTCCATCAGTCTCTCCTCCTTTCTCTCCCTCTTTATCTCTGTCCCTCTCTTTCCTTCTGTCTCTCTGTCTTCCTCCATTCTCTGTCTTTGTCTGTCCATCAGTCTCTCCTCCTTTCTCTCTCTCTTTATCTCTGTCCCTCTCTTTCCTTCTGTCCCTCTGTCTTCCTCCATTCTCTGTCTTTGTCTCTGTCCATCAGTCTCTCCTCCTTTCTCTCTCTCTTTCTCTCTGTCCCTCTCTTTCCTTCTGTCTCTCTGTCTTCCTCCATTCTCTGTCTTTGTCTCTGTCCATCAGTCTCTCCTCCTTTCTCTCTCTCTTTATCTCTGTCCCTCTCTTTCCTTCTGTCTCTCTGTCTTCCTCCATTCTCTGTCTTTGTCTCTGTCCTGCTCTCCTGCTCTCTCTCCGTCCCCACTGATCCTGGATCTGCTCCACCTTCCTGCTGGTAAAGGAAGGTTCTGGTGGCTGCTGTTGCAGGATGTGCTTGCTGATGGAGAATTGTTGGGTGGAGGAGGGAGGTGCTGGACCTGCTCTACTTGGACAGAGTCAGGACAGAACTTTGGTTGGGGTTTGGTGACACACTAATAAACTGACTTGACTACTTTCTGTATTTGGGTCCTGCCATCACCACCACCACACATGACAGCATAAGAATATATGGATCCAGAAGAGGGCTTTACAGACCAATTTTTTCAGAGGCAGGCTGCAAAGACTCTTAACACCATGCCTGCCTCCCCAGAGCCACCAGCATAACCCTCCAAGCAGTCCAGTATCTGGGGAACATGTCTGGCCATTTATCCAGGTCCTCATCAAGGTGGAGCAAGAAGGAAAAGGGAGCATCACAGCAACAGATACTATTCAATGGCCAAGCTACCAGGTTCCCCAGATACTCCCAGTTCTACACCAGAGTCTCCTGGTGCCTAGGCCACCCATGGCTCATGGCTGGGTAGACAAACCCATTGCAGCCTTCCCTGGTCCTGTCCCAGCACAGCCACAGTCACCTCCTCCTGGTCCTCTTCTGGCAGGACTCCGACCCCTCTGGTCTTGTTCGGACTGGGCTGCAGACACTTCTTCCTGGTCATTTTCCTGCTGGCCCGACCAATCTGTCACAGCCAACTCCTCATCCTGTTGTGCTCCGCCTCAGCCTCCAGAGGGGCTCCTCCATTGTCTTTAGCATCGGGTCATCCTCCTGAGGGGCTCCTCCCCCTGTAACTGCTTCATGATGTTGGTATCAGGGATACGCCAACATCCTGAACCTGAGCAAGCTGATGCTAACACTTCCCACCTACTACCATTCATTAAGCTAAGCTAATTATGCGTGTGTCTCGTTTGTGCTGGAAAGGATGGAAAAACCAACATCTTGATCCTGACCTAGTTGATGACTTTTGATGGAAGGGAGTTCACACCTGAAGTCCTCTGATGAATTTTGACTAGTAGCTCACTTTTAAGCAGTTAAAATCCAATTAGTCATAAATGTGGATGATAGCTGCCAAAGCTCATGGGTCATGTAGGCATGGTGATAACGCATGAAATAATGTCTATCCATCCATCCATCCATCCATCCATCCATCCATCCATCCATCATCCATCCATCCAACCATCCATCCATCCATCCATCTATCCCTCCATCCATCCATCATCCATCATCCATCCCTCACTCCATGTTCTCCCTCTTCTCCAGTTCAGGGTGGTGGGGGTGGAGCCTATCCCAGCAGCCTTCCCCCTGGACAGGTCACCAGTCCATGGCAGGGCCAACACATAGAGACAGACAACCATTGGCTCTTCCAGCCACGCCTACGGTCAATTTAGAGTCTGGATTAACCTGGTCCCTCTTGATGTCTTTGGACTGTGGAGGAAGCTGGAGTACCAGAGAGAACCCAGCAGGAACAGGGAGAACATGGAGACTCACCCAGAAAGACCCCGTGCTGCAGCCGGGGCTCCACCCACAACCATCTTGCTGGGGGGCCACAGTGAGGACCACTGCTCCACCGGGCCACCATGAAATAAGGTGTAGTGTATATGTGGCAACATTGTAATAAGATATGTAGTAATAAGTTGCATACTAATAATAATGCTACATTGTCTGCTAGCAGTTAATTAATTAATTGTCATGTTAATTGTTAATTTGCATTAATATATTTGGCTCATCCTTGTTGGTCAAAAGCTGAAACATGATTGAATGTTGCTTTGGTTACCCAAAGAGAAGATCTCCCACAGTAAGACACCATAGGACCAGACATCACTCTGAACCGTATAAACACACTGGAAGATGCTTTCTGGAGCCATCCATTTGACAGGCAGACGGGCCTGTCAAAAATAAACACAGAGGCTGTGTGTCAAAAAACAACAACAACAACACAGGAAGCAGTTCATCAAAATAAAACACCCAGTTAACAGACAAAGTGTTCTTTACTGACATTGCCCTGGACGATGTAGCTGTCATCGTTGCGGATGTCTCTTGCCAAGCCAAAGTCACAGATCTTTGCCACATGGTGATGTGTTAACAGGACATTCCTTGCTGCTACATCCCTGTGGATACACTGACACACACACAAAGTCACCTAGTGTGTATGTGGAATATGTGTGTGTATACCTGGTTGTTGTTACCTATGGGAGACCTTTTCTGGTAGAAATACAATCCTGATCAGGACCTCTAGTCCTCATGGGGACCAAAGACGCTCCTGATGCATCACCATAGTTTCTGAGTTCTTGGTTAAGGTTAAGTTAAGGTGTGAATAGAGGTTAGACTAAGGTTAGGATTGATAGGGTTAGGCAGTCCACATCGGTGGAAGTCAATGGAATGTCTTCATAAGGATAACAATACAAACCTCTGTGTGTGTGTGTGTGTGTGTGTGTGTTCTTACATTTCGGGTTGACAGGAAGTCAAGACCCTGAGCCACCTGGTAGGAAAATCGCATGAGGTCACTGAAAGACAGGCTGTCCTTCTGCATACCTGAGACACAGAGGGACAGTTGAGTTCAGGTGAGTTCAGGTGAGCTCAGTTGAGTTCAGGTGAGTTCAGGTGAGTTCAGATTGTCACCTGAATGTTTCTTTCCTGGGACCAGTATTGGCTGCATCTCCTGATACTCTGAACAGCATGAAATCCCACTGTCACTGCAACACACACACACACACACACACACACACACACACACACACACACACACACAGTCATACACACACATACACACACACACAGTCATATACACACACACACACATACACACACACACAGTCATATACACACACACACAGTCATACACACACATACACACACACAGTCATATATACACACACACACACACACACACACACACACAGTCATACTCAAATACACACTAACATTAGCTTCTAGTTACATCCAGACTGAGCTATTTCCCCTTCATTTTTTTATAAAAATACCATAGCATTTATTTTAACATATTAAAATTTCACTTCAAAAATGATCTGCCAAATAACTTAAACTTTATGTTCCATCCTGTGTCTATTAGCTCATGGCAGCAGCAGCTCTAGCAGGGAATGCCAAACCGATTTTGACATGCTGATCCTAATTTCAGTCACTTCACACTCGACTGTGAACCCATCCAGCGAGCGCTTGAGGTCACTGACTGATTATACCCTGGTGGAAGTTGAACTCAATGGGAAAGGAGTCTGATTGACTGCTGGGAACGTGAACACAACTCTCACTTTGAGCTTTCAGGGAGTGGATGGCCCTGAGTAGGGCTCCCCTCACCCTGGATTCTGAATTGCACAGTGTTTGTGTATGTTGAGTTTATCATGCCACTTTGCTGTCAGATCTGTGGCTACGGTCATGTTTTTAAAGATGGTATGGTGTTTAATGGAGGTACGGGTCAATGGCTTATTCGCATTGTTGTTACTTATCAAGCCATTAGAGTTTTTCTGAGGAATCAGTTTTTCACGTACAACATTGCTACTATAAAGTTTAGGGGGTTGAACCATGTGGAGGGTGGATGTGCTAGGATCATTTCGGGGAGGTAGTTGATTTTGGGTAATATTGTAATTTTAGTGATTATTATTCTTCCTATTTGTGGTTTGGGGTTAGGGTTAGGGTTTAGCAAGTTCATCAGTCTGTTTATGCTGTTTTCTTTTGTTTTAATAAGTCGGTTGAAATTAAGTGAACAAGCTCTGACAGCTTGGGGAGAATCAGAATGCCAAAGTATATGATGGTCTCAGTCATCTGAGGTGTGGGAGGCAATGGCAAACCACATGCCATCTATGTTTGGAAAGCGGACATTTTTAAAGTGATATGACATTTTTTGAGACAAAGAGACAACAATGATCCTCTCAGCTGCTGTCATGACATGCTGCAGAGTCTTGCAGCAGGACACAGTGCAGGCGCCGTACCAAACGGTGAAGCATCCAGACAGGATGCTTTCAATGGTGCCTCCGTAAAATGTGTGCACAATTGGGGCCAGGGCTCTGGCTGTTCTCAGTTTGCGGAGGAAGTACAGGCACTGTTAGGCTTTTTTGGCTGTGATGCGGAGTTGTTGCTCCAGGACAAGTCTTCAGAAATTTGCACACCCAGGAACTTGATGCTGCTCACCCTCTCCACTGTGCCTCTGTTGATAGTTAGTGGAGCATTCTGGGTGTGCACTCTCCTGAAGTCCACAACAATTCCCTTCATCTCCACATTCAGGCAGAGATTGTTTTCCTTGCACCACATGGCCAGGCGGCTCACGTCTTTCCTGTAGATTGTCTCATGACTGTTGTTGATGAGACCCACAACATTTCTGTCATCCGCAAACTTAATGAAGACGTTGGAGTTGGATGATGATGTGCAGTCGTGGGTCTGAAGTGTGAAGTGGAGGGGGTACAGCACACTTCCGTGGGGGGCCCCTGTTTTCAGGATGATGGTGCTGGAGGTGTTGCTGCCGACCCGAGCTGCCTGTGGTTTTCCCATCAGGAAGTCCAGCAGCCAGTTGCACAGGGACATGTTGCCCCAGCTGTCCCAGTTTTTGGATGAGTTGCTGGGGGATGATGGTGTTCAATGCTGAGCTGAATTCCATGAACAGCATTCTGACATATGAGTCTTTGGTCTCCAGGTGGGTGAGGGCTGAGTGGAGGGCTGTAGAAATGACATCATCGGTCGAGCAGTTGGACTGATATGCAAACTGGAAGGGCGTCCAGGGCGGGGGGGATGGCAGACTTGATATGCTGTATGACTAGACGCTTCATGAGGATGGGAGTGAGTGCAACCAGGCGGTAGTGATTGTGGCAGGAGGGAGACGACTTCTTTGGGACCGGCATGATGGTGGTGGCTTTGAGGCACGTGGGGACAACAGCCTGGCATAGCTAAGTGTTGAAGATGTCCGTGAAGATACTGTATCTGTGAGCTTCTTGGTACAGTCTCTCAGGACATGACCAGGAATGTTATTAGGACTGTAAAGACTCAAAATCAAGTCTAGGATCCTTGTGACATTGAAAAGCTGTTCAGTTGTTCCACACCCAGAATGGAATCTGCATTGATCCTCCTCAATCTGAGGTTCAAGTATACACACACCGTTTTAGACAACCGCTTAGTCATCAAGTCAAACTCATTGGTGAGTACAATCATTAGCTGCTGCCATGAAGCTGTTGGTTTTAACATGTTGTGAGGAACCACAAGCCAATTACACATTAAGCTTTCTAAATATCAGAACAAACCCATGCTTATGTGGCAATGCTGGAGGAACTGAATGTGTAAATGATTTTGTGAAAATGGCATGCAGGTGTTCAATATTGAAAATCAGTGAAACCTGCGGAGCCTGATGTGCTGGCTCGCCATGTTTCTGTAGAATGCCTCGTCTTCCACCTCATCTACACTCAACATTGATGCCATGAAGTTGTGAGCGTGGGCCCGCAGGAAGTTGAGCAGGTCGCCATGGCTACAGTACTCAGTGATCATTAGCATGGGTCCTGGAGGGGTAAGAGGTGAAAAGTCACAGGCATGATGGTGTTATATCAATCAATCAGAAATTAGGGACTATTTTCCTGGACTATCAAACTAGAAATGGATTGGTCCACTTTCCCACTTTCATCTCTGCCTTTGTGACATCATCATTTATTGAGAAATCACATCACCTCCTTGAGTGCAGGCGCCCAGCAGGTTGACGATGTTGTCATGGTAACCAAGATGGCTGAGAATCTTCAGCTCTGACATCAGAGCATCTCGCTCTTCCGAATGAGCGCTGGCTATTTATTGACACAGGAAGTTAAATGGTTACCATGGTTACAGTCACAAATTGATGTGACAGTGAAGATGATGAAGACAACTCCACTGACGTTTGAGCATCTTAACAGCAACACGGGTGACATCGTTGGCTCTGAGGCCATACGCCGTTGCCTCAACAACTTTCCCAAATGCCCCTGAACCCAAAACAGCACCTGGCAAAGAATGAGAGATGCAGGGTTGATGATGACAATGAAACCACGGAGACCAAATAAAGATGAAAATCTGTCTCAAGTGTTGGGGTGATGTGAATAAATCCTCATAAACATATGATGCGGGGAATGTCATCCAATGTCAAAGTGATAAAGTTCTCATGAAGTTTAGAAAAAAGAGCATTATTATTAATACATTAAATTTGATCTAATTTTGGTTTTAATGCACTTTACATTAGAAACACAACTCTCAAAGTGCTACAGAGTGAAAAATCCCTAACCCACAGCAACAGAACCTGTTTGAACTGTGAAGTTGTAAGAACACTTTAAAGTTAAGGTATTATGAAGTTTGCATTGCAACACTGAGACAATGTTTTGATGATGTTGTCATGGTTACAGATTCTGTGACAATAATGGAAGAACATTCTTACTGTATCTAACATCAGAAAAAGTTCTCTGGATTGAAAATGTGAAACATCTTTGATACGTATTCCTGTAAAATGAAATATTAACATTCTCACCAAGTCAACAAAATTTAACAGCAAAAATAAATGTTTAAACTAAAATCAAATCCAGGATATGCCATACCTTCTGACCAAGGAACAGTTTTTATCTCACAGTCATTCACCAAAGTAAACCCTAACCCATCTCTCTCTCTCTCCCCCGTCAACACCTCCACAGTAATCTCAAATTGTGTTTCCACAGACTGACATGCAATGATTGCATTTATGATATTTCACTTGTTCAGCAATCATCCATCCATCCATCCATCCATCTTCTACCGCTTATTTGCTAAGGGTCATGAGTGGGTGGAGCCTATCCCAGCTGACATCAGATGCTTGCAAGAAGGCCCCTCTACCTGTGAGCCAAACCGCCTGAGAACTCATGTTGGTTAGTTCCTAATCAGTTAGCCAGCAAGCAGGTAATGGATAACAATACCTACAAATTACACAAATGTCTTTAAGGTTTGAACTCAAAGTTTATAAAACATTTTAATGATCATTTCAAATAAAATTCCTTATTCAAAATGATAAACATCATTAAAATGTTCTTTCAACATTAACACAACCTTATAGACATTATTAGAATATGTTGGCAAGTTTCAAGAGTACTTTCATATTAGTGACATGATGTTTTCATTTTCTGCTGTGGAGCTGGTTAAGACATTGAGTGCCATACCGAGGCGGAGCTTGTCTCTGGGAAACTCCCACTTCTGGTTGTATGGTAGCTGGTTGGGATCAAGAAAGGTGTAGTTGTTGCCGTCGCTACTCTCAATGATCTTCCAGCGAATCTCATATTTGGGTTTCTGAGAAAAAGAAGAGGATTAGCCTGGTTTCCATCGGTGAACATCTTTCACCAGCCAGGAGGCGAACCTGTTTCAACTTGTAGGAGACGACCAATAAGAGCAGGAGGAGAACGGCAGCGACACTCAGAACTCCAGTCAGAGCCGGTGTGAGGAATGTGTGCAGTTCCCCTGCAGAACCAAGGAAGACATTCACCCGTTCATCACTTCCTTTTGGTCTGATCAAACAAGCTTCTGACTTACGAAGGACGAAGGCATCACGAGACTCTCCCATGTTGTTGTAGGCCACACACTCCACTGTTACATCATCACCAGGTAACAAAGGGAGAGGGAGGTGTATCATCACCTCTTCCTCCTCCCTTGAGCTAAAATCAGAGGGGGAAACCTGACTGGCTGCACTGTCTCTGCACCTGCAGAGGAGGTAAGAGTGAATCACGAGCTTGGTAGATGTAACCAATTTCTGCCTGTTGGTGGCGTTGCTACATACGTGTCCTCCACTCCGATGCAAGTCAACCACAAGATTGTGGGTCGAGGATATCCAGAGCTGCTGCAGGTCAACGTGCCATTGTCCAGAGTGATTACAGTTCTCGGAGAACCTGAGAGAATTATTGAGCTGCAGATTTACACATCAACGACCATATGACTTAGACAAGGATGAAGATTTCTTACGAAAAACTCGTAGGTCAACATCCAAGGAACCGCTAAAGAACAAGTTTTCGAGGTGGAACGAATACCAACCCCTTTCTTCCTGATGGACCCAGCGAAGCACAAGGCTTGCCTCTGACCTGCAAGATGGAAAACACCTCCTTCGTAAATCTGCTACACCACTAGCAACAACTTAATATACCTGCACAACAACCGGTACATGTTAACAACCTGCTACACCAACCATTTATCCATGAGAAGCTTGCTAAACCACCAATACCACCTTAAAACCAGCTACACCACTAATAACAGCTAAGAAACTAATAACAGACAAAATGCTAGCCTGCAGCATCATCATGCTAACCTGTAGCCATTAATGGAGTAGTTTTGCTTGTACTCTGCGTTTTGATGGTTGATATGTGTTGGTGTCGTCCAGTGCTGGCTCCTGATTGGAGGATACGCCTCCATTACAAAGGTCAGTGTCACATCTTGACCTTCATACACCTCCACTCTGCTGTGACTGCTGATGCTAGCATTGGTGCTAACATTAGCAAACAGGTCCCAGCTTTCTTCCATTGAACTGCTGTTGTTGTTAGCATCTGGCTGTCCTTCCTCCTTCATTGGCCAACCGCTAACATTGGCCAGCAGGATCTCTTTGACCTCCATTGTCTTGGTATTACCATTAGCATCAGCATTAGCATTAGTGTGCCAGTGCAAGTTGACCCTCAGGTAAGGACGATCTGGTAACAAAGAAGAGATCAAATGAGGAACCTAAAGATCTGTTAAGCAGCATTGCAGCATTATTACACTGCCCTACCTAAAACTCTGAGCTGTGCAGCTGCCATGGAGACTCCAGCCTCGTTACGAGCAGAACAGGTGTACTGTCCACTGTGTGTCAGAGTGACAGCAGCAACAGTCAGCGTGCTGTTCATGTACAGGCGGTTGCTATAGCGACGACTTACAGTGATGTTCGTTGCCTAGATGAAACCATATGATCGTTAAATGGGAACTCGTCTGGTCTTCTTGGGATCCGAAGATTCAGATGACCTCTGACCTCTCACCTGTGAGTGGGGGCATGTCCAGGTGATGGTGTGGAAGTGTGAGGGGTTACTGGTCAGACAGGTAACCTCAAATGTCTCTCCTTCCAGACGGACAAATTCATTCTGTCTAACAGACACAGAGGGAGGACTACGCAGCACTGCAGACAGACAGGTGCAAAATCAGACAGACAGACAAACAGAAGGATGGACAGGTGGACAGTCAGACAGATAAACAGACAGACAGACAGACGGATGGATGGAGAGGTGGGTAATCAGACAGACAGACAGACAGACCGAAAGGTCTTTTACCTGGAACCACTATCAGATCAACAGGTTTGGACTTCAATAGTTGTCCGTATCTCGAGCCCGAACAAACGTAACGTCCGTTGAATGTTCTCTGTGGCTGCCGGATCAAGGCTCCTCTCCGCGGGTCAAGGGTCACATTCATGCCTCTGGGAAGGCTTCGACCCCTGTTGCCTGCTTCCTCTTCTGATTGGAAGGTGAGGTTTGTGACAGACGGGTCTGTAAGCAGACACTTGTACAGGAAGTCCTGTCCTTCTTTGGCGCTGGGGCTGAGGCCCGGTGTAACAAACACACTGGACGGATGAGACACATCTGAGAGAAATGTATGATGGGAAATGCCATGATGTCATCAGCAGAGACAGGAAGCCAGTCGGCTAAAAGGTATTTGTCGTATCAGTGGAACTGAGTGAGGTCATAGGTTTTCACCCTCTGAGCAGAACATTTAATGAAGGTAATTAATTTAATATTTAATTCTTAGTCTCTGTGAAAGAAACCATTGAAGTTTGTCGATGCTCCAGCGATGTATCCCTGTATTCCTGTGTGACTGGTGTCACACATAATGAGATGTTGTATTTTTACAGGGACATCAGAGATATCTACACTCTCTATCATTACCGACACACTGGAGGGTGTGGCCTTACCTTTGACATATATGTGGATCCAGCTGTTCAGGTGTTCCAGGCTCTGGTTGGTGTATCCACAGCGGTACGTCCCAGTGTGTCTGGGGTCTGACTTAGCTACCTCCACCAAGTCTGGAGGACCGGACAGTGAACGAAATGCATTGGTTGACCAGCGGACTGAACGGTTCCCATGACAATAGAGGGTGAAGGCAGAGCCAGCGTTCAGAACCACTTCGGTTTGGTTAAGCAGCATATCAGAGTTCAGATGGATCGTTGTAGGACGATACTCTGCAACAAACAGAAAGTATGTTTGAAACAACAGTAATGACAACACATCCCTATTTTGAGGCCATGCCGCCTCGGGATCAACTCCAACCACACCTGAGAAGTTGCCTGAGAGTCAGCCATAAGACTCTCCTACTTTGGGAGCCCCAGCACAGTTGATACTTATAGGTCACATGTTGTGTTTTGGGCAAAGAAAGACTCTGCCCCTGGATGACTCATAGAACATGACTTTATTTAAATTCGGTGAAGAAGCCATCAGATACATGTTACATGTTCATTAACAACATCAGAGGAAGAATCGTCAGTGACATCATCAATAATCTAAGTTATTAGTGTGATATGAAATCAGATTTGATCAGCAGAAAACAAATATCCCAAAAAGTTATATTAGTGGTTAACAGCTAATAATCTCATTGGCTAGCTGGATTAGAGGATGTCATTGGCTGAGAGTAGTGGGCTTCTTAGGGACTTCCTGCAGCTGGGTTGCAATACGAGACGTCTGCAGAAGTAAAGCCTGAAGGTTTTCCACCAGGAGACTCTGGTACCGGGCCACATTATGCAGGTCCAGGATCTGCTGGGACCCCTGAAACCAGACCACAAAGATAAGTTCAGTTCAGACTGACTATGATAAGACTCTTTAGAGGTTTGTTTCACCTAACTAATACTGGACTAGTCATGAGGAAACTCACCTGTCTCTAGTTACAAGTTAGTGTAGACTTGTCTGGTCACAGTTTAGTTTAGAATGACCTCCTAACCCTAAACCTAACTCACTGGGCATAGGTTAATTTATGGCCCTAGTTACTGGTTAGTCTAGACTGACTCAGAATAGTCTAGTTCCTAGTTGTTTCAGACTGACAAACTATTTAAGGCAATAGCTAGTTTAGACAGACTCAGGCTAGTCTAATAACTGATTACTTTAGACCAACTCAGTCTAGTAGAGTCGTTTGTTATTTTAGCCCTACTCAGAACAGTCTCGTCAGTTATTAGTTGAGATTGACTGAGTCTAGTCTAGTCACTGCTTGGTTTAGACTGACTCAGACGTGTCTAGTCACTGGTTAGTTCAGACTGACTCAGATGTGTCTATTCAATGATTATTTTAGACTAACTCAAACTAGTCTAGTCACTAGTTAGTTCTGACTGACTCAGACGTGTCTATTCAATGACTATTTTAGACAGACTCAGACTAGTCTAGTCACTGGTGAGTTTAGATTGACCCAGACGTGTCTATTCAATGATTATTTAAAACTGACTCAGACTAGCCTTGTCACTGGTTAGTTCAGACTGACTCAGACATGTCCATTCAATGACTATTTTAGACTAACTCAGACGTGTCTAGTCACTGGTTGGTTCAGACTGACTCAGCTGTGTCGATTCAATGATTATTTTAGACTGACTCAGACGTGTCTATTCAATGGTTGGTTTAGACTGACTTAGACTAGTCTAGTCACTGGTTAGTTTTGATTGACTCAAATGTGTCTATTCAATGGTTAGTTTAGACTGACTTAGACTAGTCTAGTCACTGGTTAGTTCGACTGACTCAGACATGTTTAGTTACTGGTTACTTCAGACTGACTCAGACGTGTCTATTGAATGGTTAGTTTAGACTGACTCAGACTGGTCTAGTCAATGGTTAGTTTAGATTGACTCAGAGGTGCCTATTCAATGGATATTTAGACTGACTCAGATGTGTCTAGTCACCGGTTAGTTTGATTGACTAGACGTGTTTAGTTACTGGTTACTTCAGACTGACTCAGACGTGTCTAGTCACTGGTTAGTTCAGATTGACTCAGACGTGTCTATTCAATGGTTATTTTAGACTGACTCCGACTAGTCTAGTCACTGGTTAGTTTAGATTGACTCAGACGTGTTTAGTTACCGGTTACCTCAGACTGACTCAGACGTGTATATTCAATGGTTAGTTTAGACTGACTCAGACTAGTCTAGTCTCTGGTTAGTTTTGATTGACTCAGATACGTCTATTCAATGGTTAGTTTAGACTGACTCAGACTAGTCAAGTGACTGGTTAGTTCAGACTCACTCAGACTAATCTATTCAATGGTTAGTTCAGATTGACTCAGACATGTCTAGTCAATGACTATTTTCGACAAACTCAGACTAGTTTTTTCAGTGGTTACTTCAGACTGACTTAGACGTGTCTATTCAATGGTTAGTTTAGACTGACTCAGATGTGTCTAGTCACTGGTTAGTTCAGACTCACTCAGACTAATCTATTCAATGGTTAGTTCATATTGACTCAGACATGTCTATTCAATGGTTAGTTTAGACTGACTCAGACTAGTCTAGACACTGGTTAGTTTTGATTGACTCAGATGTGTCTATTCAGTGGTTAGTTTAGACTGACTCAGACTAGTCTAGTCACTGGTTAGTTCGACTGACTCAGACGTGTTTAGTTACTGGTTACATCAGACTGACTCAGACGTGTCTATTCAATGGTTAGTTTAGACTGACTCAGACTAGTCTAGTCACTGGTTAGTTTTGATTGACTCAGACATGTCTATTCAATTGTTAGTTTAGACTGACTCAGACTAGTCTAGTCACTGGTTAGTTTTGATTGACTCAGATGTGTCTATTCAATGGTTAGTTTAGACTGACTCAGACTAGTCTAGTCACTAGTTAGTTCGCCTGACTCAGACGTGTTTAGTTACTGGTTACTTCAGACTGACTCAGACTACTCTAGTCACTGGTTAGTTCAGATTGTCTCAGATGTGTCTATTCAATGGTTGGTTCAGACTGACTCAGACATGTCTAGTCAATGGTTCCCCAGCTTACTCAGTTGCTCTCAAATAAATGAAACTAAACTCTAAAATCAAGCCAGTTTAAAATGTTACAAACTCAGTGCAATCCAATTTATATCTAAACACGATGAAATAACGTCACTGTTTAAACTAAAAAAAAAACAGAATTATGTTGGAATATTACTCCACCCACCTGAGTTCCCAGCATGCCAAGCAGTTTGACCAACTCAGCCTGTCCTGCTGCAGTTTCTCTTTGGACCTGGACCAGTTGAGTGAGCAGATCCAGTACCTCCCTCCTCCACAGCACCTCCTGCTGCTGATCCCTGATCAGTTGGGGGGAGGAACACTGGCAGGGGGGAGGGGCTTCTACACTGTCACCACCAACAGGGTTGTTGTCTGTTTGGACAGGATACTTAGTGGCACCCATCGTCATGACAGCAGGCGGGTTGTCAGGGGGATCACCTGCAGTGAAGACGACTGACGTGTCAGGCTTTTCCTCTGATCATCAAACTGGAACCCCACTATGGGACATTAGGACTGACCGTGGGTCTGACTACAGACCATTTAACTGGATGAAATATAAGTGAATACGCTGGTTGATACTGATTAAAGCTCAAACCCATACTATGGTATATCATGACCTGAAACCCACCCTGGCACCTGTGCAGGTTAACATTCATGTTTCTCGTCATTTGGATCCCATGCAAAAAATTTCAGGGTGCGTTCTTGGTGTTACTGTAGTGGTGCTATAATTGCAAGGAGAACAGAATACATAGTGAAACATTATGAATGAAAAATCACTTGCTTTTCTTGGGTTGTTTTTGTATATTTTAAATAAAGTTAAATAATAGTAATTTATATAAAATCATAGTGACCCTAAACAGGGAAAGTGCTGCAGGCATTTTATGGTTGGATAATTAAATCAGTCACGGCAAAGAAGTGCATTCTTTCCAAAATAGCGTAGGCCTGCAACATGCCTGTGTGAAATGTTGAAGAAACTTATTGTCTGTCGGTTCTTGTTTGTTGCGTGGCAGGTGTGATAGTATGAAGGGTCAGAGGTCACAGTTTGAAGTAGAGTCACAGTTTTCAAGTATCTGATATCATGGAAAAACAAGTGACAACAAGTGAAATAAATCGGCCCAGAATGTTTCAAAGGAGAGTAGAAGAGAAGATGAATACACGAGTCCCGTCACATTACCACTCAACCGTTGGTACATAACTTCTACTTTAACGTGTTATAACATCTTTTCAGGTGCAGACAACTAAACTAGACTTGTTATGTTGAACAGAGACACAGCTACTGTCACATGTGGTCATATTGCTCTCAGGTGACACCATCATGATGGTGATGGTGTTCTTTTGTTATCTAAAGGATGTTGGCTGTCACCATCTGAACACCGGCAAATCACGTGATCCCTAACAACCCCGTGATATTCACACATGCGTGCCAAAAGAGGTGCAGAGAAATTAAGGGAAAAAAAGAATGCTGCCAAGGTGGAGGCCGCCAAGTACATTAGAATCACACAGTTGTTTGGCAGATCAAGGACCAGTGGCGCAAGTGCATCCGCTGCGAGTGCTGTTGCCAAACAGGTGCCCCATGAGGACAATGGAGAGGGACAGAGACAGGAGAATGCCCAGGTGGGTCAGGCCAGGGGGCTTAACAATGTAAAGAGTGCTTGTATCTGCCTAGAGTAACAGTGAGTTACTCCTTCAACAAACATCTCTATCTTGTTGTCATTTATTAATGTTTCAATTTGAGACATCTACCTGTATCTGGGAACCTTTTATGATCTTTTTGAAAACAGAAAACAAACTAAGCATGTGATTTGTGTCAGGTATACTGACTACTACCATACTGTCGGTTGAGTGTATAGATTAGGAGTGTCAGAACAGGAGGTCCGCCAGACTGAAGAGGCTCAGTCCAGGGCTGATATTTCAACACAGTTCAGCACTGCCTTGCTTCTGATCACATTTCTGCACCCCTGACAGTCACACCCAATGACTTTTCCTGAAGGAGGCAAATGTCTCATACAGTTGGTCCAGGGGCTGTCAGATGGTTGATAAATAGTAACCTACTGGAGGAGAGCTGCTTCAGCTTGGACATTATTTCATTTGTGTTATGAGGCTTCATGTGACAGTCGAACATTCACATCAGCGTTTCACAATTAGACCTTTGTGTTTGATAGAAAACAAGAAGTGAAACTGTGTTTAACCTCCATCAGCAGTTTGTGGCTGGTTGCTGCTGCTGACATCAAACCCATCCTGCTAACTCAGGCACCATAATGGAAAGCTAGGTTAAAGCAGATGCGCCACCTTATGATGGTGCTGCTCAAAGACAAGAACACTTCATGTCACAATCATTCCAATGAAATAAAACCATTTTGCTGAGATCCTTGAATGACCTTGAAGTCCCTTAAAGGACCCTACAGGTCCCAAGACAGCTGGATCAACTTTTAGTTTGTATTATTGACTTTTAATTTTTATACTTCGTTCCTTGGTGCTGTTTCTTGGGTACCTAAGTATGTATGTAGTTTGTGTTTCTTGTGTGTAAAGTACTTTGGCTATTCGATGAGTTTAGTCAGTTCCAGTTTTATTTTGTTATCATTGCCTTCTGTCTTCGTGCGCTTTACACGTCCTGTCTTTGTTGGTTTCCTGCATTTTACGAGCTTCACCTGTGCCTTGTTGGGTTCATTAGTCTTGGTCAGTCACAACTCTGCTCCCAGGGTCTCTTGTCCTATCTGCTTCTTCCTTTCCTCCTGTTTTATCGCCTGTTGTTCATTGTGCCTGTTCCATCGGAGTTATTTCAAGTCTCCTTATGCTCATTTTTGGAAGTTAAGTCTTCAGTTATTTGTAATAAATCCTTGAGCAATTAAATTGGTTCCACCTGCCTCAAACCATCAAACTTAACGGCTGGCAGACTTGGTGGAAGCTGATTGTCCGCCTGCATGGCAAAGAGAAAACAATTCACTTCCACATTCAGAAATAAAAAACTGGACACTGCCTGAAGCCTGCTGGAAACTGTTCTTGTCAGTGAGTCAGGGTGCATCACTTCCTGTCAAGAATTTGGTCTCAGCACAAAAGTTTTTCATGAAAATATGTGTGGAGTAATTGGACATACCAGTCTTATGTTGCACCATTTGATGTTACCAACACAACTGAGACAGTTCTGAAACTGGTAATGCAGGATCCCCGAGTCCCCAGGATTACTTGATCAAATCAGATGTTCGAGAACTAAATGTTATGCCTCAACGTTGATGCCATTACAGGGTTTAAGAAACATTGAAGAACTATCAGGTTCCCAGAATGTTATTTCACCTGGACTTAGAAGTTCATATAGACATGATGGAACGCCACAAAAAAAACAACAACAACACTGTTTCATTAAAGCGCTATGATTGTTGGTGAGATGAAGAAAGATAATTTGACGTTCATGTTAACAACATAAACATATGATTATTGATTTACTCTTTCATCTGCTTTGATCAATTAATTACAAACATAATTATCAGAAACGATTTTTTGAGTTTTCAGCCTTGAATTGTAAACATGATCAAAAGTTGCAGTTGGGAGGCTTCCAGGGTCATTGTGATGAAACCTCAGGAAACACATTTTTAACACACACACACACACACACACACACACATCCCTGCGTTCCACTTCCTCGTCTAACTTCTTCTTCGAGTGGTTACCACTCACATGTTTATATCACACCAGGACTATCGGGTTATAAAATCAACCAGTCATTTAAAATCAAACAAAAAATCAGCAGCTTCTGTTGTCAACCTGATAGCGATAAACAGCTGTTTTATTAACCTTGTTCCTTCTCCGCTTGAAATTTGAATTAGCCTTCAATGACATTAGTAACCAATTTACTCAGACTCAGTTAATGAAGGGTTAATTCCTAATTAAAGGCTCTTACCCTCAGCTGAGCTACTGAAGATGATCGACAGCAACAGATAACAAAGCAGCATCTTTGTCTTCTCCTTCAAATTCATACAGATAGAGACTGAAGGAGACAAATCTCTGTTCGGACAGAAGCTCCACCCACCTGCCCCCCCACCACCAACATTCACACGTGCACACACACACGCACACACACAAAACCACCACCATCTTGAGGACAAACTAACATCTGAACTTGGAGTTGCCATCTTGAGGTTAGAGCTTTTACTGGAGGCAGCATCACCAACACACATCTGGCATGTCTTGCTGCCTCTGCAGACTCACCTGCATCAGGAGGCGGAGCTATCTGACACTGATTTGCTATAAGGTCTTAGTCTTGTCACTTTGCTGAATAATGGGTAATGCCAATACACAGGCAATCTTCCGAGGTCAAAGGTCACAAATCCTCCAGATGACCTGATTCAGCTGAAAGAGCTCCTATTTATCAACTATCAGTTGTTGGCTAGTGGCATTCGCACCAGGATCAGGTGACACAAGATGGAGGTGCATACAACTTTGTGTCCACATAGACATGAGAGTAGAGACATTCGTTCAATACACACACACGGCTAGTTGGCAACACAAGTTCATTAATTTGCATTACATCTTACACAACACACAAACACAAGCACGTACACACACAATCACACACACAATCACACACACACACACACATGCATACACATTCCCAAATACACAAACACACACATACACACACCAGCACACACACAGAACCACATACACACAAAAACACAAGTACACAAACCTACACACATACATAAACAACAAACACACACGCACATACGAACTCACTTGCACATACACACACATACACACAAAAAAAAAACAACAGACAAACACTCAAACGCACGCAGCGGCTGGGACACACCCACAGACAGGTGGAGCAGGTTGAACATGTTTCACCTGTGAAGCAGAAAAACCAACAGCAGATATCACTCAGAGGACCAGACGCCACGCAGAGAACCAGACGCCATTCAGAGAACCAGACGCCACTCAGAGGATCTTTGGAACTCAAGGGGACTTCAAGGTAAATTTTTAGTCGTCTAAGCCTTTTTTCAGGGTCAAAGAAGCCATACATCCAGACGATGCTAACGATAAACAGTTGAACTTGAAGGGCTTCAGGTGAAAGGTTGATGAGGGTTAACGAAAAAATATGAAGAAAACACATCCAAAAATGATGTAATTTGTATTTATTTCATATCAGAGACAAACAGATGATAACACAGTCTGACAGGTGAACAAATGTTCATTTGTGTGTTGTGATTGTTCTGAACGGTGCTGCGATCAGGTATTTTTAGGGAATCTGATCGCTAAGAGACAGCGATTCTCACTGATGTCTCCCCAGATGACGCCGCCTCCTCCCGTCCCAAAGCCTCGAAGTTGTTACATGCGGGATAGTTTAGGCTCCGCCTCCTTTTTGGACAGGTAACCTGCACACATTGGTCAAAATGTCCTCGTAAAGATAGAAGGTAATACAGAGGCATTTTTCTCTCCACTTTACAGAGATCCAGTTGTCTTAAACAAAGGTCAACCAAGTGGAGGTACCCCCCCCACACACACACACACACTTAAACATACACAATCACACGCGCGCGCGCACACACACACACACACGCACATACATAAAGAAACCCAAGCAAAAACACACATATTTTGTTAACAGAAATGTACAGTGATGCCGTCTCAAGGTTTTTCATGGCGATGATGATGGATGTTGACCATACTGACGGCGATTCACCGATACCAGCAGCACCGTGCTGACGGAGTTCCTCCTGCTGATGTTGTCCTTGATGCTGTCGTTGTGACAAAAAATGATTCCTTACCAAAAGGTGTATCCATGAGTGAGCGGAACTGCACATAGCCTGTTGAAGCCTTATTTCTCTGCCTTTGATTACATGTCAATTCAAATAGGCGCCTACATGCTGTTGATACCCCTGATGGATGGTGGTGGTGGTGGTGTCCTCCAGCTGGGCTCCTCCACCAGAGGTCTGGAGTCTGGTGATCCTACAGTATGTCAGCTGGTCTAACACTGAGCTCTACTGCTCTGAGACCTCAATGTTAGACCTGGAACCTGCTGGAGCCACTTTTCCAGTTTAGAGGTCCCAGCCCCCAGTGGCACCTCCTACATCTCCTCCAGTTCCCCTTCCAGCTCCTGGTACTCTTCAGCCCCTGGTATCTATTCAGCCCCTGGTGCTCCTTCTTCTGGTGCTGCTGTCTTTTGGATGCTCCATCCATCACCATCACCTTCTTCTGTCAGTGGTCCATCAGCACCAGGTCTGCTTGGTTAGCCAGCACCAGTTAGTCAGTCTGGACCTGGAAGTCCCCCAGGATCCTAGCTGGGTCGTTCTCCATCCCCTTACGAGGGTCTTCATTCTTATCTTGGGACATTAAGCCCAGACTCAGATCAGATGTTCCGGTCCACTGTGCAGCTGTTTGGTTCTGGTGCTCCATGGAGGCTCTTCCTGCATACATCTTACCCCCTGCCACTATGCACTTAACTGTCTCAGAGGGGTCTCAACCCTGGCCCGCTCCTGTGGTCCGGTCTGGTGGTCTAGACCCTGGCCTCTATCCATCTGGTCCTAAGTGCCTGCTCCTTTGCTGCCATGAGTGGAGCCTCTGGGGTTCAGGTCAATTATAGGTGGATCATATAACCAACAGCGAATCAGGATTCAGATTCTTCTGGCAGTGAAGCTCTGAAGCTTGGTGGACAGATGGGAAGCAGCGTGCTGAATCATGGTTCATCTCTGTGGAAATGTTTTCTGAAAACTGAATTCTGAGAATTTTGTATCTCTATGAGCGCCAACAGAACAGGAGGACAATCGAATATCTGATTGTTCGACTGTGAAATAACGACACCTTCCATTATTTTTTTGTCAACAGTTTGGTCATCAGATCTTAGTGGACTAATCAGATTAATTTGTCCGAGCAGTCTGCCACCTCCTTGGAGATGAAAGAATGTAAGACATGCAAACAAAAAGAAGACACAAACACTCATTCAGGGTGTGCCCTGATTGGATACTTTAGATGGCAGGTGGACAATGATGTGATCCACTTGGACGGCTGTCTTGTCAAGGAACATTTGAATCTTCCCAGAACAGGAATAATCAACCATGATGAAAATTATAATGTACTCACTTGTACATTCTCTCGTCACTATGATGTTTCCATGGTTGCCATGAACAGTCAAACAAGTTCGTGGATCTTCCTCTTGCAATCTGATTATTATCTGAAACCAGTTTGACTTAGGCTGGTAATCTCATTAGGTCATGTGGGCTCATTTTGGTCTTCATGTGTTGTCAAACATGAATGAAAGATCTCTCCATGTCAGACAACACAGGGGCATCCAGTGGTCAGACGGAGAACTGCAGAAGACAAACAAAACTCATCTGATAACAAAAACAGTCTGAACTCAATTATTGATGAATTTTCATGAGCTAATTTGGCAACTATCAACTTTGCTTGATTTCTGTCAGAAATACTGGAAAACATTATAAATTAGTTTGCAAAAAATAACCATGTAATATATTTTTTAAATGCCAATAAAATGTAGATATTTAGTCAATTGAATCATTACATCACGATACTGTGATGGATCCAACATCTTAGGATTAATTCACATCCATCCATTTTCTTCCGCTTATCCCTGGGGGGTGGAGCCTATCCCAGCAGCCTTCCCCTTGGACAGGTCACCAGGCCATGGCAGGGCCAACACATAGAGACAGACAACCATTGGCTCTCCCAGCCACGCCTACGGTCAATTTAGAGTCTGGATTAACCTGGTCCCTCTTGATGTCTTTGGACCGTGGAGGAAGCTGGAGTACCAGAGAGAACCCAGCAGGAACAGGGAGAACATGGAGACTCACCCAGAAAGACCCTGTGCCGAGCCGGGACTCGAACCCGGAACCTTCTTGCTGTGAGGTGACAGTGAGGACCACTGCACCACTGTGCCACCTCTGGATTAATATACATTAAAGTCAAATCAAACTAAACCTCATTTTGCTGAAGCACCTTGAAGGACCTTCAGGTCTCATTGTGCTGAGTCGGCCATATTGCAGTAAGACTTTGTACTATCAACTGAAGAACTGGAAGAGTATAAAACTTGTTCCATCAATTCATTCATCAAAAGATGACAGATCAGATACAAAACAAGCTGAATACGGGCTTGTGTAATTGTCTGCACAGAGGTGGATAACAGTAATGGGCGGAGTCAAGGATCAAAACACCGAGTACAAACAGTTAATGTGTTTTTGTGTGTGAAGTCTTTACTGACACCTCTGATCGACTTTGACTGCTGAGAACTTGTTTTCAACATTGTACCCATCTAGTGGATTGTAAACGAACTGTCACTGCTTGTAGGGACATTCTTCCTTGATGGGACAACTCTTGATGAAGTTGATTGACAGATGCTCATCCAATTGGTGGATGAAGATGATGCTGATGATGTCACTTTTTTCTGCCCTCAGATGGAGACGCTCCTCCTCTTTGTCCTCCTGGGGGATCAGGCCACGGTCCTATCTGCCCAACCCTGTTGAGCGTCACTGAAATCATTGCCACCAACATCCCATCTATGGCTGGTGTCACTGCCTCCATCAGTGACTCCACCCCCCCTGGCCCCCCAGTCCCTCTATCTGGAGATAGCATGACTAATAGCATCACCACCCAAATACGTAGCTTAGCACAGGCTGCTAGCACTGTAGATAACTCCACTGCTGTAATGCTAGACTCTGATAAGGCCACAAGTGTGCCTGTTGGTAATACAGGTGTGGGTTGCCTGGAAAGCATCATAAGCTCAAAAGCAAACATACCCAGCTTAGCAGACATGGTTACCAATGTGGCTAGCTCTGTTGTTGATTCCAGCGCAACCTTGGCTCTCCCACAGGCTCCCACTCCCACAGACGGTAAACCTCAATCACCTTCACAGTCAATTATTGGGGCTGACGATCAAACAGGTAAATTTAACCTTCAACTCAATTCAATTCTTCAATTCAACCTACAAATATAGATTATGATACATGCATATAGGATAAATAGACACCTAAAAATTATATTTAGATATTTGACTTGTCAGTGATAAAACAGTTGTTGCCCATGTTGGCAGGCAAATAATTTGATGTTATTCCTGCTGGGGACTCACATAAACTCCAGAATCCTTCACTTTTTTTTTTTCAAAGCGACAGTTTGTAAGACCTTAGTTTTGGTTCTTAAGCCTGTCTCAAGTTCCTTCCTGTTGTTAACTGGTATATGGCATTTACCATGATAGATGTTCTCACAATACAAAGTTGACAGAGAGTGAGTCAATTGCCCCCCCCCCCCCCCCCCCTCTGATATGGCTGGGACTTAATTTTAAAAAAGACCTCTCAATGATAGATCATAGGACAGTTGATGATGAGGTACATTGACCAATATGGCTTTTGTCAAAAGAAATGAGAGATGTAGCCTCTCCAGGACCTTGGACTGGTAGCACCATCATGGTTACTGTGTTGTATTAATGTCTCCAGATGTGGGAGCATTGTCACAGCTGGTGATGTCAACAATAGCTAAGACTGCAGGTGTTATGCTTCCATCTCTAGAGGGAGCTGCTGAGCCTGCAGAGGAAGGTAATGTTGGGCTTGCTCCATCGTCTTCTGGTTTCATCTCCAGCCAGTCTCATTCCATTTACCTTCTCTGTCCCAGGTTTAAGTGTGTGTACAAACACCACGAAAGATGAGAATCCTTACGCCACTGTGTTGGCCTGCTGGGTGGGTCAAGAAAAAGCTGATACAGAGTCATCCAATGAGGAAGACAATGCAGAAACAAGCCTCACACCCTCTGGAGCTGATGGACAAATGACAGAAGATCCTGCTTTGAATACATCTTTAAATTCCAAAAAGTATGTTTGCAGTATTCACTGTAATTCTAATACTGCTTCTACCACTAAAGTTACAAATGAACTACTGTGTTTGTTTCAATTCAGCCAATCGGGTCATGTGATACCCTCACGACCAGCCCGGCCCCCTCCTCTTCCTCCCGGCCAATCAAGAAAACCAGGAAAACACAAGACTCCGAGGTACATACACACAAAATGCTAACCTTGGGAGGATATTCACTGACATTCATTCAGTCCAGTTCCACTCATGTTCCCAGCATGCTTTGGGAACTAACATGTGTGACATCAGCACAGACAAGTATCCCAGTATGTATTCCACATGAACAAGCAGTGATGTAGATTATTTGCATTGAAGTTTTGAGAAGTTAAAGGTGAGCTTGCAAAGTCAAGGATCATTTTCCATGGCATGACAGGAAGGACAATAAGTTGGTTGTCCTGAGACGTCAGTGTGTGAAGTGTGTTTGTGTTACAGAGCTGCAACCATTCGAGTGTCGAGGAAGAAAGGAAGCGGCAGGAGTTCAGCTCAACTGAGTACCATAGCCCGAGCTAGCTGGTTAGATGTGTGGAAGGGCTTCAGGTAAATGAATGAATGAATGAATGAAGGCTTTATTTCAAATATGTGAATGATATAAATCACACCTTAGCGCTTTAGTTGATACTTTGTATGTTTGAAAATAAGTCGTAAGAAGCATCGGCTTATTAATTCCTACCACTTAGCTGAGTCCTGGCCTGTGGTTGTGGTTCTCCTGAGTTGCGCCATGCATTTGTTCAGTGGTTGTTTTGTCTCCCCTGTACAGGTCAGAGCGCTCCTCGTTACACTGGACTGCATCAACAACATTACTCTGTTTGTGCCTTGGAACCTTATCTTTAGAATGGACAGGCTTTTGCCTCAGGGTGTTGCTGGGCTTAAAGTGCACAGGGATCTGATGGGTGTTAAAGATCCTTCTGAGCTTCTCTGAAACCCCTGGCACATAAGGGATGACAACACTCCTCTTCTCTGGGCTTCATCTTTCTTATCCTCCCTGGGCTTCTTGGCAGTTTTAATGAAAGCCCAGTTTGGACAGCTGAGTGGATGTGGTTGTGTTCCCTTCTTTTCCCATCTGTTTTAGAAGGGATATTTTGTGCTCTGTGTTTGAGGGTTCGGATCACCCCTAAACAGGAGATACTGATCCGTGTGGGTGGGTTTCCTGTAGACCCCAATGTTAAGTTCCCCATTGTTTTCAACGTGTACTGCACAGTCTAGAAAAGCCAGACAGCTGTCTTTGACATCCTCCCTTGTGAATGTGATGTTCCTGTCCACCGAGTTATGGTGTTCAGTAAGAGGCCCAACTTCACCCTTCCTGATGGTGACCCAGGTATCTTCTACGTATCTGAACCAATGTTATCAGTGGGTATAGGGTTAGGGTTAGTATGTATGTATGTTCTCAAGGCTACACTCTCCATCTCTTCCATGAACAGGTTTGCTATAATGGGGGATACTGGAGATCCCATGGCACAGCCGTGTTTTTGCCTGTAGAAACTATTGTTGTATTGGAAGTAGGTGGTGTTGAGGCAAAGGTCGAGAAGGTCATACACCTGTTCAGGTGAGAGGTTGGTCCTTTCTGCTAGAGTGTTGTCTTTCAGAAGTTTTCTCTTGAACAGGGATGACACATCCTATGAAATCATGGTTTCTTCAGGGTCTAGACTGATTTGTCTGATTTTGTCAAAAAGTCCATGGAATTTATTATGTGGTGGGGGGTGTTGCCAACAATTATGACAGAATGTTATAACCCTAGTACTGGTCATACCCCTCTTCTTCCCTGTACCTTGTGAACACCATCTGTTTGAATTTGCTCATGGTTGGACATTGTCTGAGATCCCCCGCTAATCTGTTCCACAGTTTCACGCCACATACTGAGATGCAAAAGGTTTTTAAAGTTGTACGTGCATACAGATGTTTTAGTTTTAGTTGCCCCTCAGATTATATTGCCCTTGTCTCTGAAAAAACATGCTTGAATATTTACTGGTACTAATAGGTTGTTTGCTGCCCTGTACATAATTTGTGCTGTTTGACAGTATACCAGGTCAGAGAGTTTCAGTATTTTTGATTTTGAGCATAAGGGATAAGTGTGTTCTCTGTAAGCAGTGCTGTGAATAATCCTAATGCTCTTTTTTGCAGAATCAACAGTGGTTGTAGTGTAGATTTATAAGTATTGCCCCAAATCTCTGCACAGTAACTCAAATATGGTAGTATCAGTGAACTGTAAAGAATGTGGACTGATTTGTGGTCCATTAAGTGCTTTTCTTTACTTAGTACTAAGATGCTCCATTAAATATCATCATCAATTTAAAGAAAAGCAGATAAAGACGAAGGATATAATTTAAATAATTAAATAATTGACATTTTTACATACGAAATTAGAGGAGGGGCCAAAAAAACTATTATTACTGTGTTACTCTTGATGCAACATGTCTCCCTGTGGAGGTATAAAGACCTCATTCTACAATAGCAATTTAATCCATCCATCCATCATCCATCCATTCATCCATCCATCATCCATCCACCCATCCATCCCTCCATCTTCCCCCTCTTCGCCTGTTGAGGGTGGTGGGGGTGGAGCCTATCCCAGCAGCCTTCCCCCTGGACAGGTCACCAGTCCATGGCAGGGCCAACACATAGAGACAGACAACCATTGGCTCTCCCAGCCACGCCTACGGTCAATTTAGAGTCTGGATTAACCTGGTCCCTCTTGATGTCTTTGGACTGTGGAGGAAGCTGGAGTACCAGAGAGAACCCAGCAGGAACAGGGAGAACATGGAGACTCACCCAGAAAGACCCCGTGCTGCAGCCGGGGCTCCACCCACAACCTTCTTGCTGGGGGGCCACAGTGATGACCTGACCACTGCACCAATGTGCCGCCCCGAGCAATTTACTATGAATGAAAATACAAATTGTTGTATTAGATATTTGTTACAATAAATTTTCAACAATAATCTTGAAAAAACAAGTGTACTTCAATAAAAGATCATGTAAATTTGGATCAACAGGGGATCCAGGATTGATCCCTGAGGAACGCCAGATCAGATCAGGCGTCATATTATTTTAGGAAGATTGATCAACATATTGATCAACCAGTTGATTGATGGTTAAAAAAACTTTTTTTTTTCTCTAACAGGCACAATGTTTTATGGGCAACATTAGATGGACAGCTGATGTCTCTGTGGAAAAAACGCACGGTAAGTCAGTGTTCTCACTTAATTGACCATCCGTCATCTCCATCTGGTCTGACTCAATGAGAGGAGCATTTCTTTTCTTGACCAGGATCACTTCAGTGAGGTGATGTTTCATGTGTCCAGTATCACCAATGTGAAGAAACAAGACAAGCAAAGATTCTCTGTTTACTTCAAAAAGAAACATTTTGACTTCATGGCTCACAGTGATGGTAAGTATATTGGATTCTAGTGAATTCTGCTGGACTCTGCTACATTCTAATGGACTTAGGTAGACTTTACTGGCTCGTTTAGACTTTACTTGGCTCACTTCCCCCAATGACTCACCTCCCTGTTTCCTTTAGCAAGATACTGAACCACTATTTTCTACTGATGAGCAGGTTGGTGGCTTTTGTCACTATCGTAGTGTGAATGTGAATGAGATGACATTGTTAAGTGCTTTGAGTCCCCTTACTAGACTCTAGATCAGGGGTCGGCAACCTGTGGCTCCAGAGCCGCATGCAGCTCTTCAGCCTCCTTGTTGCAGCTCCCTTTGGCATCAACAAAAAACAAACAAACATGAAATTTTTTTTTTTTTAATGAAAATGAATAATGGTTATTTCTTAATATAGTTTTTATTTATACATTATTATTTTTGCAATTTATTTACTACTACTACTATGGTTATATAGCCTATTTTAACATCTAATTTTGTAAACTTTTTTTTAAAAATAATTTGTCAACTAAAATATGCGTCACATTGACGACAATAGCCCTCACCTTTGCCTGCAGGCGGCTTCTTGAGTGTGCGACTCATTCAGTAACCATGAATAAAAAACGAAAAATCTCAGATGAAAAGAGAGATTTTAACTCAGCGGGGACGGATGAATTTGCCTTCACTGCTAACGACGCTGGATTACCAGTGTGCTTGATATGTGGAAACAAATTATCGAACAACAAAAAATGTAATGTTGAAAGGCATTTTCAAAACAAGCACTCAGCATTCGCTGAAAAATACCCAAGCGAAGATGAGCGAAAGAGAGCAATTTCAGGACTGCAACGGAGAGCTGAACAGAGCAAACACACGTTCAAGAAGTGGATCGCCTCTCCACCGTCAACTACAGTTGCTAGTTGTGTGGCAGCTCAGGAGATTGTGAAGAGATGTAAGCCGTTCACAGACAGGGAATACATCAAAGAAATGTTCCTAAAATATCAGAGCATCTATTGTGCGACTTCAAAATCAAAGGGGTAATTGATCAGAAAATTAGAGAAATACCTCTCTGCAATGACAAAATATAGGAGGGACTCAAATAGGCCTGCACAGTTCACGTTTATTTATTTCAGAGTTGGCCCACACATGCACACTGCACTTCTGTTTGTTTTATTCAGTGGTTGGAACATTGTGTAAGTGTTTGTTAAAGGGAAAGTTTAAAATAATATTAAAACTTTTACAAGTTTATAAGTTGTGTTATGTTTTGCGGCTCCAGACTGTTTTTCTTCGGCGAAAGACGGGGCAAAATGGCTCTTTTGATAAAAAAGGTTGCAGACCCCTGGTCTAGATGAATGGACTCTGATTGACTCTACAGAGCTTTGGTAGACTACTAGGCTCTGTTATGTTCTACTGGACTCTGTTGGTCCTGGGTTATGTTAGACTCTATTGGGCTTGGCTAGTCTCTACTGGGCTCAGCTGGACTCTCATGGTCTCTGATGGACTCTGATGGCATGATTTATAATATACTATATACTACACAATTTGATGTGTCTTCTTTGTGGTTTGTGTGTCAAAGAGGTTCAGGACAACTGGGTCAATTCTTTGCTGGCCTCTCGTGGTCAGGCAAGTCCAAGCCCACCAGAACTCCATGGGCCAATCACCATCAAAGATCCTCGAAGCCGAGTTTATGCTGCTGTCTGTGGTCATGACCTCTGGATTTACCCCAACAAGGAGGGTTTCCAGCTGGGTGTGGCTTCCTACTGTGTACCCTTGAATGTGGCCTCAGTCAAATCTACTGGTCGCCACTCATTCACTCTGACAACTCCTTACCGGATCCTCAGGTACAAACCTATCTGTCTATGTGGTCCATTGGAGGTATTCTGATCATGTCTCACTGGTTTAAGTCCCCATGATTGACCCAGAAAATGCTGAGGGCATTCCTGTGATCTGGGGAGGCTTTGAGGGTTCCCTGGTGATCCCCAAACACCTTTAAGTCAAATCAAGTCAACTTTATGTATTTAGTGCCAAATGCAAAAAGTTATCTCATGACACTTTACAAGTAGAGCAGGTCTAGTACCACACTCCTTCAATGAATTTACTCCCAACAAGCACATCAGGCAACAGTGACAATGAAACCTTCCTTTACCAGGCAGGAACGTCGAGCAGAACCAGGCTCACTGGGGATGGCCTTCTGCTTTGGTCTGCTGGATGGAGAGAGAGCAGGAGAGCAGGACAGAGACAAAGACAGAGAATGGAGGAGGACAGAGAAACAGAAGGAAAGAGAGGGACAGAGAGAAAGAGGGAGAGAAAGGAGGAGAGACTGATGGACAGAGACAAAGACAGAGAATGGAGGAGGACAGAGAGACAGAAGGAAAGAGAGGGACAGAGATAAAGAAGGAGAGAAAGGAGGAGAGACTGATGGACAGAGACAAAGACAGAGAATGGAGGAGGACAGAGAGACAGAAGGAAAGAGAGGGACAGAGATAAAGAGGGAGAGAAAGGAGGAGAGACTGATGGACAGAGACAAAGACAGAGAATGGAGGAGGACAGAGAGACAGAAGGAAAGAGAGAGACACAGATGAAGAGGGAGAGAAAGGAGGAGGGACTGATGGACAGATGGGGACGTGAGCAGGTGGAGCTACAAGTGGCAGCTGGAGCCTCCTCAGGTCTGGAGCCTCCTCCAGCAGCACCAGGATCTGGGATGAGGGGAGAAGAAGAGGAGTCAGTAACACGTCTGAGGACAGGAGGAGGAGAGAGAAGCCCAGTGCATCATGGGAGATCCCAGCAGTCTGAGCCTATAGCAGCAGATCTAAGGGCCAGCCTAAGCAGTCCTGACTATAAGCCTGATCAACAAGGAGGTCTTAAGTCTGCTCTTAAACCTAGAGAGGGGGTCTGGGTCCTGGACTGAAACTGGGAGACGGTTCCACAGGAGGGGAGCCTGATAGCTGAAGGCTCTGGCTCCATTCTACTGTTAGAACTCTAGGAACCACAAATTACTTTAATGACTGTAATTTTCCTTTTTTTCCTTTTCTGTGACTCCATCCTGATCAATCTGTGGCGCTGCCCCCTCACTGTAGCCTATCTGTTGAGTCATCGAAGGACCTGTCCACCTGGTTCAATGGTCTGTCCTCATCCATCTGCAGTGCTTTGTCCTGCAGCCAGGTGGCATCGCGCCTGTGGGAAAATTCTGACAACAAAGTGTGTGGCGATTGCAAGGGTGCCAACCCTGAGTGGGCATCAGTCAACCTGCTGCTGGTCATCTGTTCCAGCTGTGCAGGTGAGAGTTGACATTGTTACTCGATCCATTGATTGTCATGCGGAATGCCAATGATTTCTGTTCTCAGGTCATCATCGGACTCTGGGCAGCAACCTGTCCAAAATACACAGTCTGAAAATGGACAACAAGGTCTGGACTGAACCACTCATACAGGTGAGGGGTGGGGGCTAAGCCACTCATGCAGGTGAGGGAGGAATAAAACACTCATACAGTTGAGGGGGACTGAACCACTCAAAAAGGGAGCTCACTTGTCCACCTTTGAGCCCTCTTCTCTCCTAGCTGTTTGTTGCCTATGGTAACCAGCTGGCCAACCAGGTGTGGGCTCCAGCGGTTCCCGTGACAGAGCAGCTGCGTCCAGAGTCCTCCGATGAAGAGAGGTCAAAGTTCATCCAGGATAAATACAGCAAGGGGTGCTACAGGCGAGTCTATGCCCTGATGTACTCTCAAAGTCTACTGGACCGGGTGAGTCCCTAATCACGAGAGTCAGGTGACCGAAAAGTTTCTGCTTCATTGGTTAAAATGTTTTCTAACTGAAGATGTCCTGATCTGGTCATAGCAAAGCTCCCATGGGCTCCCATTAGATGCTTATTTGATCTCATCAATATTTCAATATTTTGATATTGCAAATTAACATAGATATCTTGCCAGACACTGGTTGGTTGTTATTTCTGAAACATTGTTGATCCGTGTTGATCTATCGTCTTAATAAACATCTCCAATGATAAATATCAAAATAACCAGAATATTATGAAAAATATTGTGGTACACAAACACTTATGTCTGATATTAGTTGTCAATCATCATCACAATAGAGAAATTCAATTCACATTTGTTTATAGTATTTTAAATATTTCTCGTTTCATTTTAGTTTCCTTTTCAATGAAAATCTTTATATCAAGAATATGAATGCAATCAAACAGGCTCAGATATCAAATGTACAGTCGAAATCACTGAAATTTTTGAAGAAATCCAAAGAGTGAAACGTGGGCCACACATTCTCAACAGTCTGTATGGAAATTTGAATTTGCCCAAACTGACTGATGTACAGATGTGGAAATATCCAGTATACAGGCCTAAAGTAGGGACATCCTGAGGAGATCTTTAGGTGGCAAGCATGCATAGGAAACAGGTGTCTATAGGTTACAGGCATCTATAAGGAGAAGAAGAAGTTTATGGGGGACAGGTGTTTGTAGGGGACACTTGTCTCTAGGGGTGAGATGTCTACAGGGGACAGGTGTCTATAAGGCGAGAGCAGAATGAATAGTGGTCTATAGAGCTAGAAGGCTACATTTGTCTCTTTCACCCGATTGTCACTGAAAAGCCACAAATTTTAGTACAGTCTCAGCAACTTCAATATGATTTCATTTTAAAAGTGAAGTTAGTTGGTACTTATGTCCTTTCGATTTTTTTTAGGTGGGGTTGGTGTTAGACAGAGAGACAGAAGGAAAGAGAGGGACAGAGAGAAAGAGAGAGAGAAAGGAGGAGAGACTGATGGACAGAGACAAAGACAGAGAATGGAGGAAGACAGAGAGACAGAAGGAAAGAGAGGGACAGAGATAAAGAGAGAGAGAAAGGAGGAGAGACTGATGGACAGAGACAAAGACAGAGAATGGAGGAGGACAGAGAGACAGAAGGAGAGAGAGGGACAGAGATAAAGAGGGAGAGAAAGGAGGAGAGACTGATGGACAGACGGGGACGTGAGCAGGTGGAGCTATGGGTGGCAGCTGGAGCCTCCTCAGGCCTGGAGCCTCCTCCAGCAGCACCAGGATCTGGGATGAGGGGAGAAGAAGAGGAGTTAGTAACACCTCTGAGGACAGGAGGAGGAGAGAGAAGCCCAGTGCATCATGGGAGATCCCAGCAGTCTGAGCCTATAGCAGCAGATCTAAGGGCCAGCCTAAGCAGTCCTGACTATAAGCCTGATCAACAAGGAGGTCTTAAGTCTGCTCTTAAACCTAGAGAGGGGGTCTGGGTCCTGGACTGAAACTGGGAGACGGTTCCACAGGAGGGGAGCCTGATAGCTGAAGGCTCTGGCTCCATTCTACTGTTAGAACTCTAGGAACCAGCAGGAACCCTGCATCCTGGGAGTGAAGGGTTCTAGCTGGATCATAGGGGACTAGGAGCTCTGTCAGGGATGAAGGAGCCTGATTGTTGAGGACTTTGATGGGAGAAGAAGAATTTTAAATTCTGTTCTGAATCTGACAGGGAGCCATGCAGAGAAGCAGTCCAAGAGAGACCTGGTCTCTGCTACCAGTTCTAGTCAACACGCGGCAGCAACGTTCTGGACCAGCTGGAGAGTCTTTAGGGACTTATTAGTCCAGCCTGGTAGGAGGGAGGTGCAGTAATCCAGCCTGGAAGTGACAAAAGCAGGGACTAGCTGTCAGGTTTCAGAATCGTACCGAGGTGCTTGTTTCCTTGGATTTATAGATTTCCTTTTTAGTGGGGCTGTAGAGTCCAGAGTTGTTATTTAAGGAAACTAGTTTAACTTATGTAACATACATGTCATATTTATTGTATGACCACTTAAACCAAACATGTTAATGTGAATGGCCAGAACAGGATGACTACAAGACTTGACTATGCTCTACGTGAGCCAATCACATCAGTTGTTACACAGTAATTAAACTATATAGTGATCATAGTTTGTAGAGATCATGTGACAGTGTGTGATCAGTGTTGCTGACTCCAGTAATTTAACTCTAACTTTATTTCAGACCTCAATAAAAACACACCACTCCAATTTACAAAGCCTTGCAGAGTCAAACAAGTTCCAAGCTTATTTTTGATGGCGGATGAGACGGATTTGTGGACTTCATCATGTTGTCTTCGCGGGGTTTGCAGCTTTCTGAAACAGAACTTCACAGCTTGTGATGACGTCACTTCACAACGTTCCCAAGGCAACAGGAGGAAAATGGCTAATCTTGTGTGAAGCAAACGCAACAATTTTCCACTGACTTTTTTGCAACGAAAATGCAGGGATTATGAAATGACTCAAGCCCCAAATATTTCGCGCATTTTGCATGAAAATGGGCGATTTATGCGGCGGAAGTGCGGCGTCTATGAAAAAAATGCAGCCCCCGCATAAACGCACGGATTGTGGCTGATTCGGCGTTGAATTATGTGATTGCATAATGGCGTTTTTCTGGAGGGACTGACCGGTTAGGAGGGATTCTCGAGCCTCACCCAGGACTGGATGGCAGGCTGCTGCTGCTGAGGTCTGTCCCACTTCGACAGCTTTAAAGGTGAAATGAACCATTTGAAACTTGGAGGTTCTGTCATCGCCATCTACGTGCACACAGACAGTCATACTGTGTTGCTCTGACTCTGGCTTGGAAACCAAATTTAAGGTCCATAGTAGACACATTTACATTTTCTGATTAAATGCAATTTAACAAAATGTGTTTCTGATGACAGCCCCAGCATAAATATTACATCTCCAAATATATGACATGAAAAGGTCCAAGTCCCCCCCATCATTGACTGAGACTTAAAGCAGCAGCTCAGTAAAAATGTGAAGTGGAGAAGAAAAACAGCAGGAGAAGCTGCAGTCAGGGAATCCACCGCTGAGAGATCTGAAGCGACTTCCTGGCTCCTCCCACGATTCTTGCTGATGAGTGCAGATCTCAAACGCATCAGTAAACATGGAAATCCTTCAGTCCGTGACATCACTGGGTAGAAGTGTGGTTGGATTCGTCTGCCATTCTGCCATCTTTTCTCAACTCCTTACCGCCTTTGCTTGACCCTGTGACCTTTTCCATCGTGGTCAAGGAAAGCTGTTAAGATGTATTTATGTGGTCTTTTTGTGAATACGGCCACAGTCTCAGATGAGTTTTGAAGGTGAAGTAGATCAGTCTGGATGTAACTAGATGCTAATTTGAGTGTGTGTGTGTGTGTGTCTGTGTGTCTGTGTGTGTCTGTGTCTGTTTCAGAGACTGTGTGAGGTGGTTCATGGTGATGATGTTGAGGAAACAATGCTTCTCATCTGCTCTGGAGCAAAGGTCTAATCTTATTCTTCTTGATGTCTTTAAGATTAGGGTTCTCAAAAGGTGGTTCAGGGTTCCTTGATGGTCCCAGAGCAGCTAATTTATTGTCATTCACTACATATCACTGACCTTTATCTTCTCATTTAGAAATATTGAAGTCTGCTAATTTAAAATTTTTTGATCCATCATTTATTCTCCTATTTTCATTTGTAGTGATTTCAATAAATTTTATTTAATTGACTTTGATCATAGAAAGATAGATTAGATAAATAACAATATGATTTTATGATGCTGCTGCTGAACGAGACCCAAATAGAGTTTTTTTCAATGGCAGTAAACTAAAAACTAGCAGCTGCTAACTTCCTTATCTTCTACAAATTAAACTAGGAGCCACATATTTTTACTTCTATTTTTCCCCCTAAAATGTATAAATGAATCTGCAGGACTCAGTTAGAATTAAGTTTATTGAAAAAGTGAGTTAAGTTCAGTTGTTTTTCATAAAATTGACTTATACACACACACACACACACACACACACACACGTTTGAACAGATGCCAGCTCAGGTGTCTCTGTGGGCGTAGCAGGCAATTGGATCAGAGGTGAAACAAGGTCACATGATTTTGACCAGTTGTTTCAACACCTGTGTCCAGGTGTGTCCCATTGACCCCCACAGCCCGTCTCCTATTCAGTTGGCTGAGAAGGCGGGTCAACCTCTGCAGACAGAGCTGCTCAGACTCAACGAGTACACAGGTAACGCGCACATGTCACCTTGCTAGCGTAAGTACACAGTTTGTAAGTACAACCAGGATTGTGTTTCTCTCGTTCTTCAGAGGTGCCACCTTTCTTGCCCCAGGCAGCCAATAGGAGACCTGACTTCACCCCTTCAGGTACAAACACCTGGCTGATGATGATGTGTTTAACTGTGAGGAGTCTAAAATCCCAACAACTGCCGGTCATATGATCGTTCAAACTTGCAAACGTGTACAGGCGAGGAAGAGGAGAAGCTTCATGGTAAACTGGAAGAAGATCGATTCCTCTTTTCGCTCGAAAATGACTCAGCAGCATGTGATGTCCTCGATCTGCGTGAAGTTCTGGCAGTTTTTGTTAAAGACGGGTAAATACTTCTGTTATTGCTGCTGTTGTACCACTATAAAACTGCTACTACAACAACACAGTACTAACAAGGTATTACTAAAGGGCATTCATAATGATTGTGATAAAAGAGGCAGTCATAGTACTGTAGAAGTACGAAAACGGTAATACTCACATCGGGCTCCTCTCAGGCCGGCTCATCAGTTTGAGATTGTGACGCGGGATAATCAGCTGATCTGTGCAGCCGACAGCAGCGATGACCTGATGACTCACATGCTTCACATCTTGAAGGTGAGTCTGACATTGTTTGCATTTCTGTAAGGATGAGAGCGTAATCACCTGACAAACTTTTGTTCACAGGTGATTCTCCCACAGGGCGTGTCTTATGCAGAGGTGGGCGGGGCCATTGCCATCAGTAAAGTGTGTGGTGTTGTCGTGCATGGAGCCTCTCTTCTTTCTAATGCTTGGTTGCTGCTTTGGGATGATGGAATCAGCATTCACCCCGTCCACAGGCACACACAGCAGCCTCTGCGGATTGAACTGAGCATGCTCAGGCACCACGGTAACGCTCTTCCTACACTGATTATAGCAGCACATCCCGTCTTACCATCACAGGTCTGTTAGCAACACGTGGATCACTGCCACTGGACAATTATTGTGATCACATTAGAGAGTTCCATGAATTTCATTCTGATACAGTGACATTATGTCACATCATCATATAGACAGGAAGTCAGACAGTGTATTATCCTGTTGATTTTCAAAATAAAATACCGGTGAGGTCATTGGGAAACCCGCACAAATCAACCATTACTGTGACCTATGAGATGTGTAGGCTGCTTTACAACATGAATCATTCAGGCATGTAGCTGCAGGTTCCAAAAATTTTAGTCTTGTAGTTTATTTAATAAAATTAGCTTGCCAGTTGCATCTTTTTCAGCATGTGATGTACGAGATACGAGATCCTTCCTCCTTGTTCTGCGGGACAACGGGAAGAGACATCCCTTATTTAATGCTTATTGACAAGCTGAAGGGCGAAAGGAAAGGCATCAGAGTGATGGGGTGATGCCTGAGGTGAGCAAGATGGATGTTAGAAAGTAAATATTTTGATATTGTCTGACAGAAATGGATTCAGCTCGAAATACCATCACCATTGCAACCCGGGACAGGTGAGTTCACTCATCGCTCTGAAGACCTATATGTTTCCAGTCTTGTGATTGTCCAAGCTCACCACAGGTGTGTTGTCATTCAGCAGGTGTGTGTCGCTACATTTTGAGGAGCAGTACAGCTGTCACACCTGGTTCAACCATCTAAAGAAAGCAGTGTCCAATCAGAACGCTGTTCAGCGTCCTGTCCAGTCTCTGTACCCAGTGACTGACATGGCAATGACAGGTTCTGTGGCACCGGTGGTCGAACGGTGCATCTCACACATCAGGACCTATGGTAAGAAAATCTTTGTTACATTAACTGATTCAACTTTTTTCTCCTTCTTCTTATTCTTGGAAATGACTTTGCTGAACAAACTCTCAGGGCTGAACGTGGAGGGTGTGTATCGCCGCTGTGGCCTTGCTGCTAAAGTGTCTCGATTGGTGGAAGCTCTGACGGTATCTCCGAGCTCTGCCCCTCTGGAAAGTGATGAGCAGGGGGTGTTGGATGTGGCTGCAGCCCTAAAACAATACATCCGTCAGCAGGACGCACTGATTCCTGAAAGATACAAACAGGACTTGCTGCAGGCGGCAGGTCAGTACCCAGGACTGACAAGTAGAACCACCAGGTGGTAGGACAAACAGGCAGGGGGACCAGGGGGGCCATCATGTGGTAGGACCGATAGCCAGTCCCTCCAGACAAATGTGCTTATGCGATACCATAATTCAATGCAGAATCAGTCAAAATCTACTCATGTATGCGGGGCCCGCGTTTTTTCAAAGACGCTGCACTTTCCACACAAAATGCGTGAAATATGCGGGGCTTGCATGATTTCATAATCCCCGCATTTTGATTGCATAACAGTCACACATATCTTTGCAGAAAGTTGAAAAATGTTGCGTTTGCTGCACACAAGAGCAGCCTTTTTCCTCCTGTTGCCTTGGGAATGTTGTGAAGTGACATCCGAAAGCTGCAAACCCCATGAAGAGGAGAGGATGAAGTCTGTAAATCCGTCTCATTCCCATCGAAAATAAGCTTGGAACTTGTATGACTCATCAAAGTTTTGTAAGGTGGGGCCGTGTGTTTATTGAGGTCTGAAATAAAACCAGAGGAGAACTTAATGACTCCCAGCACTTCCTGTGACGTAGCATGCTTGCCACGTCACAGGAAGTCATTAGAAACGACTCTTCACATTAAAGCAGCAGTCCAGTGAGAACAGAGTGTTGGGGAATCACTTTTTTTCTTATTCATCAAACACAGTTTTTGAAAATTCCCGCGATTTCATGACATAAAATAGCATAAATACACTGCAAATTCCATCGCGTTTTTTTAAGAAAACGTGCCGCATATTCAAGGATTTTTACCCACAAAAATCCCAAAAAACTGCATTTTTCTGGAAGGACTAAGTAGTAAAACAGTAGTGGAAATAATCATCTTTTTCTCAGTCATTTCAGATGAACACTCCAGGTTTTCAGCATTCCGGGCAGTGCTACGACGTCTGCCTGACGATAACAGAGCAACACTGAGTGCCTTGTTTGAGCACCTGTACATGTAAGCTTAATTTTCTGAATTGCACAAACAATTACATGAGAGGATTAATTCCCCCCAAAATGAAAATTCCGTCATTATTACTATTCAGCCTCATGAGAAATGGAAGTTGGGTGGAAATTTTTGGGCACGAAACTCTGCTGGTTTCACAGGAAAAGATGTTGCATTAATCTCCCAAACAACTGAAGTGAAAGGTTATCACATTTCAAACAAAAAAATCCTGATAAAACCATAAAACGCCTATATTGCGCTCATCTGAAGTAACCCTAACCTTCTGGAAGTCTTGACATGCCAAGTTGTTTTGGCCTTCCTGATGTCATGTTTGTAGTCACCCTGGTCGTGGTGGCATGGCTTGCAGGTAATGTAGCCATCCAAGATACCAAACCCCTAATTGCTCCTGATGAGCAGGAGGCTCTTTGCGTGGCAGCTCCACCATCAGTGAGTGAGTGTGAATGGGTGGATGAGACTATCAACACTGTTAAGCACTTTGATAACGGTAGAAAGGCACTCCATAAAAATGAGTCCATGAGTCCTTTCACTGGACCTGCCAAACATGACACCAGGTTTGTGAAACCAGAAACAACTACAACCAACCTTCCATTGGCATGAGGGTGAGTTCATGATGAATTAGTTGTCATTTTTGGGTGCATTATCCCTTCAACATTGTGTCTTGTGAACTTCAGGGTCCAACTCTCGTCGCCAGTGAACAAGATGTCAGCTCACAATCTGGCACTGGTTCTGGTCCCAACTCTGTTTCAGAGTCTGGGTCCAGAGCTGCTCCAACTGACCAGAGAGTTCATCATCCACCACACGCTTCTCTTCTTGGTGTGCATTCAACATGACAAATCCCACATTCATTGATTATGTGTCTGTAAAAGTGACCTCACTGATCGTCTGCAGATGCCTGAGCAGGGCGAGAGACCAGAGGAGGGAGAGGAGGAGATCACCATCCTCTGATGAAGGGAGACAAGGACAAGAACAAGAATCTCGGTGTTTCTGAGTCTAACTTCAACCATATTATTCAAATTAAATGTTTTATTTTTACTGTTTGATTGATTTCACTGAAAAAAATCAATAAACTTATTAGTCATTTTCTTCATGACATCACATTTTATTCCCAGAGCTACAAGCCATCAGCTCACCACTAGCTGTTAACTAGCCACTAACTGTTAACCAGGCACCAGCTGTAGCCTCTAGTTTTCTACGAGCTATCGCTAACCCTAGTTGTAGCCACTCGCGATCTACAATGAATTAGCTGTAGCCACTAGCAATCTACGATCCACTAGCTGTAGCCACTAGCGATCTACGATCCAATAGCTGTAGCCACTAGCTATCTACAATCCATTAGCTGTAGCCACTAGCGATCTCCGATCCACTAGCTGTACCCACTAGCTATCTATGATCCAATAGCTGTAGCAACTAGCTATCTATGATCCAATAGCTGTACCCACTAGCGATCTACGATCCACTAGCTGTACCCACTAGCGATCTACAATCCATTAGCTGTAGCCACTTGCTATCAACCAGCCACTAGTTGTTTACTAGCTACTCGCTATAAGCACAAGCCACAGCCACTTTAAACTAGCCGCTAAAATCTTTATTTGGCATTTAAATGTCGCATCCTGTATGCTCTGATATCGGACGCGATTTGTTCCATATTTTCATGAATGTCCAGTACACGTCCATCACACACATATCAACACTAAATCTAACAATAATGAACAAAATAAAATGGGAAACAACTTACACACACACACACACACACACACACACACACACTTCCACTCAGGTCCTCTGTGAGTCTGTGCCTGGCTGCTTGCGTGTGGTTCCCTCTTCTCCTGTTAAGGGTGGTGGGGGTGGAGCCTATCCCAGCAGACCTATTATTGATAAATACGTTTATTGATAAACATGTTTATGTTAAATACTTTTATTGTTAAATATGTTTATTGATAAACATCCATCCATCGTCATCTTCCGCTTATTCCTACACATTAAGGGTCGCGGGGGGGCTGGAGCCTATCCCAGCGTCAATGGGCGAGAGGCGGGGTTCACCCTGGACAGGTCGGCAGTCCATCACAGGGCCGACACAGAGAGAGACGAACAACCATTCACACTCACATTCATAACTACGGTCAATTTAGAGAATCAATCAGCCTCGTCCCCAATTTGATGTCTTTGGATGGTGGGAGGAAGCTGGAGTACCAGAGAGAACCCAGCAGGAACAGGGAGAACATGGAGACTCACACAGAAAGATCCCACGCCCGAGCCGGGACTTGAACCCGGAACCTTCTTGCTGTGAGGCCACAGTGCTGACCACTGCACCACCGTGCAGCCTATTGATAAACATGTTTATGTTAAATACTTTTATTGTTAAATATGTTTATTGATAAATGTTTTATTGATAAACATGTTTATGTTAAATACTTTTATTGTTAAATATATTTATTGATAAATGTTTATTGATAAACATGTTTATGTTAAATACTTTTATCGTTAAATATGTTTATTGATAAATACATTAATTGTTAAATATATTTATCGATAAATATGTTTATTGTTAATAAAGCTTTTCAAGCTTTAATTAGGAGTAAATGCTTTCTTGATCAGCCTTTTACTAATAACACCAGCAAACTAACCCTACCAGTGCTGCGGGTGCCCCACCCCACAGGAATCGGACTGTGGTGGTCGTGGCCCTGGTTCACCTCCAGCTAGCCTGGTTCACCTCCAGCTAGCCAAGCCGGGTCTAACATGATGTGGGGTGTCTTGGACAACTAAATGGTGAGCAGACCGTCTAATAATAGGCCGCCGTGCCAATCTTTGAATACCGTAATAATAATAATGGAGGATTTGTGTGATTTATTGTGAGCTCTTTTTTGTTTGTTTTCCAAGTTGGACCTGTTGAGAAACGAACTGCTACCTGTAGACTCTAAGTCCACCTGTGGTGATGTGGGCACTCACCTGTGCTGCTAAGAGGAGGCTAATAAGTGAATTATCGTCATAACGTTGATACCATGGATATGATTTGAAATGGAGGCTTGTAAGTCCCACATCATGGCAAGTGGGCATTTGTATGTTGTTTTCTGTCTAGGTTCCAGGACCTGAGCCCCTCTCTCACCCCTGAGCCCTCATATGTACTTAGCGTTCTGGCACCTTACGATTTACAAATTAAGCACTGGATGTAACCCGAACCTGGATGGAAGGGTGGACACCATTCCTGTTGTTACTGCCTTCTATTTTCCTTCAGTAACAACAGAATGACGTCCCAACAACACTTGAAATCAGGTTGTTGAATTCTTGACTGGGAGGAAGGAAGACGGAGGCTCGTTGTGTTGTCTCCTCCTCCTCAACGCTGCTGTGACCAGCTGACCCTCACCACTGCTGCTCATCAACAGCTGTCTTTCATTATTGGAACGTAAATCATGGTCATGTGATGATCATTGATCTGAACTTGAACCTGATTTTCCAAGGAATAAAAACAAGACAGTTGAGGCATAAAACATTTTTATTGCCAAGAAACTACGATCTGTTAAAAGAAGTTGACCTGAGACATGAGTTCTGGATTAGTTTCACACGTCCTCCCTGTCCACTGACAGCGGCTGCGGTTCCCTGGAACCAGCAGGATGGCAGGTAACTGAGGAGAGCAGACAGCTGTTAGCATGAGTGCATGTGTGTGTGTGAGTGGGGATGAGTGTGTGTGTGTGTGTGTGTGTGTGTGTGTGTGTGTGTGTGAGAGAGAGAGAGAGAGTGTGTCTGTATGCATTCATGCACCATAAATGGAATCTTCATCTTGCTCTTGCTTCTCTTCTTTGTCCTCTTTCCTTTTGTTGCCAAGGTGACCGTGCATCACCACATAAACGTTGTCCTCCATCAGCCCTGATCAGAGGACATGATTAGTCCCAGCTTTATTGACTGATTGAAAATATCAAGTTGTATCAGTTCGTGCAGACGGTCCCTGATTGACTGCTGTACCTGGAGTCCTCTTCCTCTGGCCTCTCCTATTCCTGAGGATGAGGAAGGCGATTATCATGAGAAACAGCAGCAGTGGAGAGCAGCGCAGCAGAGACAGCAGGCTGCTGCTGCTGCCGTTGCCACTGCTTTCGCTGTCACCTGCAGACAGTGATAAATTTAGATCTTTCAGATGATCGCTGCATCTTCTCTTCATGAGACATCTGGACTCACCATCCAGTTGCAACAAGAAGTCTCTCCTCAGCAGTCTCCTTCCGTCATTGTCAAATACCTCCAGGCTGTAGTTTCCTGCATCAGCAGATTGAACTTTGCTGAACTTCAGCGAGCCGTCACTCTGAAGCTCGCAGCGTCTGTGATGACATGTCGTTAAGTTTTTCTTCAGCGACAACACCAGGTGGCGATGTGTCCACCTGATGTCATGTTTGCCCTCCATCCCCGCCTCCTGCAAGCCAGAGGTCAGCTTTGTAGCCTCGCCACTGTGGACCAATACTGGGATGTGTTCTGCGGTAGAAGCTTGGGTCAAAGGTCACACACACAGGAAGTTCTGTTACCACAGAAACAGAACCCAAAAGTGCTCTATAACAGAAGATGATGCACTGGAATTTAACACACCCTGTCTCCTAAGGGGGCGTGGTCACTTCATCTCCCTTCCCACTTTGTTTGGAATTACTCAGTTTAAACTTGTAAACAAAGTTTTCATGTACAAATCACATGAAATGTCTTCATCTGGTTTTAAGTGGCAGCAATGACCCAGACAAACATGGCTGAGACAGAGATGGGGTTGATTTGTTGGAAGAGAAACATTCACATGTACTATCAGAACCAGGAGACCCACAACCCACTGACCGTCATTCCTCATCATCATCATCAGCCCAACCAGAGACAACAGGGCTGCCATTTGAAGTCCACTCTTACGTCTTTGCTGGCTCCGCCTCTCAATTTTCAGTCGCTCTGAGGAGGAAACACAATAGTCAGAGAGTACGTTCAAAAACGTCCTCCTTCTCTTCTTAGTATAAACAAACCCTAGACCCTGATGGAAAAGGTCACAGGGTCAAGGAGAAGAGGACGAAACTCTTGTTGAGCAACATCACGGCCATCGAACCGTAGCCGTGTGCTAGCAGGTGGTCAGAGATCAACACGTCTATAATCTTCATGTATGTAGCAAACATGTGCAGCAGCAGGAGGCTCCAGCGGCTCCAGACAGCCTCGACATTCATGATGACTGACACCACCGACACGCCGCCGTCCAGCAGCCGTCCTCCTAACAGCTGATTGGTTCCTGGTTGTTGTTGATGTGATGATGTCAGCACCAGAGAGGCTGCTGAAGTCCTTCCACACGCGTCCATGCCAGCAGCAGAACTACAACTGTAGCTGTCAACCCTCCAGAGGAAAGTCTGCTCCACCTGGAGCTGCTGGAGAGGAAACCATGGTGGTTCTGGTTCTGGCTTCAGTTCTGGTCCAATCTCTGATGAACAGAACCCAGAGTCACCTTTGCTAGAACAGCAATCATTGAGGTTTGTGGGAGCTGTTCTTTTTTGTTGTTGTTCTGAAGCAGTTTTACTCTGCAAAGGAGGAACCTGATCAACTCCTCCTGTCACCATCTGTGTTTAACTTTATTAGGAATGGTGTTGGTTCATTGGTGAAGCTACTGGACTGAGGACAAGAGTGGATAGAGACAGAGAACAGGGACAGGACAGGGAAGACAGGGGGGGGGACAAAAACAAGAACAAAAATAGCAGAAAAAAACAAACAAACAAAGAAAAAGTAACAACAACAACAGAGAGGAGAAAAGAAAAAAAAAGGGAAAAACATTGCTAGCAGAATTTCCAGTGCAGGGTTACCATTTGGTTTAATATAATTTTTAGATAAATGTCTGAGTGTGTGATGATGGGTCAGTTGTGCGCCGCATGAGTGTTTGTGTGTGTATGCGCGCGTGTGTATGTGTGTGTGTATGTGTGTGTGCTACGGTTTGTCTTAGATACTGTGGGTAGCTGGCTGAAGCTGATGTGGGGGGGCCAGGACATTGCACCCCCAGTCCAGGATAGCAGGTAGGTCAGGACCAGGCCACCAGAGCACCCAGAAACCCCCAGGACACAGGGACCCCAGGCCACCCCTCCCCCAGGAAACAGCCACAGGTCCAACCCATGACAGGACCCATAGGAAAGTATAGGAGCAGGAACCCCCACCCGGAAGCAACCCACAGAGAGACGGGGCAGAGAGGACCCCGGTCCTGCGGGACCCCCCCCCCCCCCCCCCCACAGCATGAGCAGAGCAATCGACTTCAAAATCCTTCTGCTGACTCATCAGGCTCTCAATGATGAAGCTCCATCCTCTCTGAAAGAACTCATTAGTCCCTCCTGTCCCACCAGAGCACTCCGCTCCCAGAATGCAGGTCTGTTAGTGACTCCCAGTATCAATAAAACAGACTGGGAGGTAGAGCCTTCAGGTACCAGTTCCTCTACTGTGGAACCAGCATCTCTCCATGGGTCAGAGAGGCAGACACTCTGACTACTTTTAAGTCCAGGCTCAAGACCTTCCTCTATGACAGAGCCTTCAGTCAGGACTGGTTCAGGTAGCTCTGAACCATTGATAGCTATGCTGCTACAGGCTGAGACTGCTGGGGGACACATCAGGTTACATGGAGCCCTCCCCTCCTCTCCTCTCCTCTCCTCTCCTCTCCTCCCCTCCCCTCTCCTCCTGTCCTGTCCTCTCCTCTCCCCTCCCCTCTTCTCTCCTCTCCTCTCCCCTCCCCTCCTCTCCTCCTTGGTGTCTCTCAGTCTCTCTGTTTCCTCAGATCCACCAGAGCTCCAAACGCCGCCTGCATCGCCCCCCCCCCCTTTTACCCCCTACTATTACACCAGCCTGCGCTCCCCTCCCATGAACCAGTCTACCATCCAGTCCCCCATCAAGCTGGCTTGCTCTCCCTGCCTCCCCTCCCATGAACCAGTCTACCATCCAGTCCCCCATCAAGCTGGCTTGCTCTCCCTGCCTCCCCTTCCAGAAGCTTCCTTCTTCAACTGTTATTAACATTTCCATGTTTCCTCCATTCTGTGTTATAAACTGTTTTCTTGTCTGTACCAACATCTCCTGCACGTCTGTCCCTCCTGGTGAGGGATCCTCCTCCCCTCCTCACCCTGAGGTTTCTCCCATTTTTCCCTGTTCAAGGTTTTCTATGGAGTTTCTCCTCAGTCGATGTGAGGCTCTGAGGGCAGAGGATGTTGTTATGATGCCATGAAGCCTGGAGACAAACTGGTGGGGAAAACAGGCCACAAAGAAAACTGCCTCGCCTTCCTAGTTGCAACATCAGCATGTTGACAGTACTAGTATCAGTACAAGTACTTAGATGCTGATATCCTGCTGAAGTCGATGCTTCAGGAGCTGGTAGAAGTTATTACTGGCCGCTAGTGTGCTGTTCTTGTTGTGTCTCTTAACTCTCCCATCCTCCGTCCCTCTCACACTCTCTGTCCCCGTCTATCTGCTTCTCTGCATCTGTCCAACTGCCACATACAAGAATTAGGACGTTGCTGCACCTCCATGTTGCTGATGGTCTCTTGTGCTGGCTCTGCCCCTTCTATGTGAACGCTGGCTTGATTCATTGCATTGAGAACCACCGTCGTGGTACCACTGATTCCTGATCGCAGTTGTTGGGGGTTCTTTTTCTGTTTCTGGTACAGACAAGAACCCCCATCTCTTTTTTCTTCCAACTTATATTACTTTGTAATCTCTTTAATCAAATACAGAGTTCTGACTCTGGCCCAGAACCCAGAATGTCCTGGTAAGATTCTGACTTCGTGACAATTCACCTTACCTGTCAGGGTCTCGTCCTCTTCAGCTGCTGAGACAGAAAGTCTGACAGACAATAGAGACCCGCAACAGGAAGCAAGCTGCAATGACACCTCAGCCTCTTCTACTTTCACATCCACCAGCTTCTCAAAACAAGACCCAGGGCCTCTTGCAGGGGCGTAACAGCGGTGGCAGCAGCAGTTAACCAACATGGAGCATCAGCACTGCTGCCATGCATCACAAAGGGACAGCAGAGACTCCTGGGAGTATGCAGGAATTACCCCCTTATTACCCCCTTCACTCAAACTGCTGGTCCTTCCACACGTGCTCCATCAAGGGCATGTAGGAGTTCTGCATCTGTCAGGGGTTCCAGCTGCTCAACTGAGGACAGGAAGGCGCTCAGAGGGTTGTCACCCAGGCTGCCCCCCCCCCCCCCACACACACACACACACCTCAGGACCAGGAAGCACAAACAAACAGATAAGAGAGGAGTTTTACAGAACACTCCAGAACCAGAATCCACAGGTGCAAGAGTTGATTGTGAATGATTGAAGGAGGGAGGTGCTGGACCTGCTCTACTTGGAAAGAGTCAGCAGAGAACTTTGGTTGGGGTTTGGTGTCACACTAATAAAACTGACTTGACTTGTGACTGATTACGACCAAAGATCCTGCTTTTTGGCATCTGAAGCGAGACCAGAGCAGAGACAGGAGCATTCACCGAATGTCTAATAGGTCGACGGGCTCTGGCGTTATCCAGGCCGTGGCCATGAGTAAAAAGGAAGACATTTCTACAGAAGTGCCAAAGTGACTCAGAAATGGCCGTGAAGCAGTACGACATCTGTGATAGCATCTTTTAAATCTTTTAGAACAGATAAGTAAACTTAAGATAAGATACGATAACCCTTTATTCGTCCCACAGTGGGGAAATTGTCACTGTTACAGCAGCAGAAACAGAGAAGCATCAGCAGAAAAAGTACAGAGCAATAAATAGCAGAAACTACAATAAACTACAGTAAAAAACTATATTACACTATCATAACTACAAACAACTACAATGAATATTAGCAGCATAAGTGATGGCTATTGCACAGCAAAGTGTTAAATATTGCACACAAGATTGTCCTGGGTCGGGAAGGGGAGGTTACTGGGAGCAGTGCTTGTTGTACAGTCTTGAAAAATATGCTAATATTCAGCAACGTGTATTTTCTTAGCCCCAACTTTTGAATTCAGCTTTCAAATTACTTGACAAATAAATTATATCCTGAAAAAAGTGGAGCGCCCTCACATGGACAGATGTGTTACTGCAACCAGTTCAGAAATGGGAAGTAATTCAAGTGCCTATCTCCTCTTTAGACATTCTGTGGCACCGTCCTTACCATCGTCCATCGTCATCTTCCGCTTATTTCTTACTAGAAAGGGTCACGGGGGGTGGAGCCTATCCCAGCATCATCGGGCAAGAGGCGGGGTTCACCTTGGACAGGTGGCCAGTCCATCGCAGGGCCAACACACAGAGACGAACAACCATTCACACCTACGGTCAATTTAGAGAATCAATCAGCCTCGTCCCCAAATGATGTCTTTGGACTGTGGGAGGAAGCTGGAGTACCAGAGAGAACCCAGCAGGAACAGGGAGAACATGGAGACTCACACAGAAAGATCCCGTTCCCGAACCGGGACTTGAACCCAAAACCTTCTTGCTGTGAGGCCACAGTGCTGACCACTGCACCACCGTGCAGCCCCATCCTTACCAACTAAAAATAAAATATGTTTGACATGATTACAGTGTTGTGGAGGCAAGAAAGATAAGGAAGCGATATGTATCTCATCAATCCCTCATAAAGCTGAAGAGGTCACTTTTAAAATAGGAATGACTTTTATCCGTCGAGCCACTTCTTACATAGATTTAATTAGGACAACAACTCGTGTGGATTTTGTGAGAGTGACATTGAAACGGTGGAACATGTTTTCTTTGATTGTGTGCATCTTCCTGAACCTTGGTTCTCCTTACAGAGCCGTTATTAACCAGACGAATTAGGCTCCGCCCTTTGACCTGGATGTCTGTTAAAGTGGGAGTTCAATTAAAGGAGAAGAACTTGGACGCCCAAAGAGGATTTTCTTTAATGGACATTTTGCTCCGCCAAGAAGGAGACCGCACAGTGCTGTTTTCTTTCTTTTCTCCTGTTTCTCTATTATTCTTGTTTTTTTTCTTTTATTTCTAGCAGCTGCTTCAACATCTCCTAGGTTTAAATGGGAAAATGCGCCATAATCACCTCTATTTTAAATAACTTGAAAAAGTTAAAAAAAATAAAATAAAAAACAACAACTCTCTGGCACCGGCTCGCTTGCAAAACAAATGACCCGGAAGTGATATCCTCGCGAATCCTCGGTCGGCAAACTGGTGTTAGCAGGTGAGCCGACAAATCCTCTTTTTTCACTATTTGTAACAAATTGATTCTGGGTGAAGCAGATAGACGTTCGGAGTCACGTTGGTTTGCGACGTCGCAGATGGTTGACAATAAGTTTTTACTCCGCCAATGTCAGTTAGCTTAGCTGCTAGCTGTAAGCTGCTCCCAAAAAATTCTAGACAGGTTTAAATGTGTACATTCAGACATTCTCCGATTCCAAACTCACTGCATATCAGCGGGCGGCTTGCAAACATGAACTTTCCAGAAGCTGTTTTTAATTCGGGAAAAACGGCTGTGTTTTCTTATTTTTGTTTTGATACAGAACTGCTTAGTACACTCAGGAGGGTGGGGTTAGCACCGTAGTTAGCACCGTAGTTAGCATCATGATACTGTCTACGGACCAACACCAACAGCGCGCTAGTATGACGCTCCCACACATAACGGAAAAGGAACAACATGTAACACACCGGGACCAACAATCTGGACCAGATCAGGTTTGAGGGGACATGCTGCACGTGACGTGATCTTGGTAGCTTCGTTACAGCTTGAAAATAATAATAATATTCCTAACTCTAAGTAAATAAAGACAAAAACAGCAGAATGTGTTAATTCTGATGCATTAAATGTGCGCTTGTGCTTTTGGGTGGAGGAATCAGCTCTGAAGGGTTTCTACAAAGAGGGACCAGCCGTTCTGGAAGCAGTCCGCATGTTTTCTCAGAGGCTGTTCAGTTCTCCAGGTTCTAGTCATCTCTAGTCCAGAGAGGTGAACTAGGAAGCAGGTTCCTCCTAGCCAGGCTTTCCTTCAAACCCTGAACTCCCAGTCAGAGGTCACTGGTATCAGGACGATGGGTGGGATCTCTCTCTGTCAATCAAGGCTTCTGCTTCAGGCTCTGTGGCATCCCCATAAGAAGGGGTGTGTAACGCGTCATGTGACTCTTAGGAAACCAACGGATCGCGTGCCGCCTCCTTTAGTCCAGAAGAACAAGTGAGTATGATGGAGGTCAGGAACATCAAACAATTATGACAGCAAAAAAGCAGCACAGCTGCTGCCAAGGAGGGGAGAGAGGAATGCTGGGAGAAGAGCAGCGATGGCGTCAGGTCGTCAGTTTCTGATGTACTTGACCTGTGAGTGCTGGCGCCCCCTTCAGGAACCCTCTGAAGGAACCAGATTCATCAGCTCATCCACACGCAGGTGTTGGTCTCACTGCTTGAGTGAAAAGGTGGCGTTTTTTTAGAGCCGATTTACTCTCAGCCTAACTCTTTTATGGCTGATTTACTCTCAGCCTAACTCTTTTATGGCCGATTTACTCTCAGCCTAACTCTTTTATGGCTGATTTACTCTCAGCCTAACTCTTTTATGGCTGATTTACTCTCAGCCTAACTCTTTTATGGCTGATTTACTCTCAGCCTAACTCTTTTATGGCTGATTTACTCTCAGCCTAACTCTTTTATGGCTGATTTACTCTCAGCCTAACTCTTTTATGGCTGATTTACTCTCAGCCTAACTCTTTTATGGCTGATTTACTCTCAGCCTAACTCTTTTATAGCCGATTTACTCTCAGCTTAACTCTTTTATGGCTGATTTACTCTCAGCCTAACTCTTTTATGGCTGATTTACTCTCAGCCTAACTCTTTTATGGCCGATTTACTCTCAGCCTAACTCTTTTATGGCTGATTTACTCTCAGCTTAACTCTTTTATGGCTGATTTACTCTCAGCCTAACTCTTTTATGGCTGATTTACTCTCAGCCTAACTCTTTTATGGCTGATTTACTCTCAGCCTAACTCTTTTATAGCCGATTTACTCTCAGCCTAACTCTTTTATGGCTGATTTACTCTCAGCCTAACTCTTTTATGGCTGATTTACTCTCAGCCTAACTCTTTTATGGCCGATTTACTCTAACCCTCGGAACATAACCTGCTCCGGACCAGGTTAGGTTTACCGCATCAGTTGCCACGGTGATCAAGTCAGGTTAAAAGAGAGCCACCTTTGTGACACTGACAACCCCGGCTTCTGTCTCAACACATCTCACTTCCTAGTGCACCCCTCTGGACTGTTGTGGAGACTTTGGTTCCTTCTCTCCAGTTGAGTTCAAGTCTTTTTAGCTACATCAGTATAAATGATTTTAGATGTTTGGGTTAATGAAACATGATGTGGAAGCGACAGGGAACCTGAGGATATGTACAGGTTTGACCTCTGACCACAACTGTTGCACTTGTGGGCGGAGCCAGAGGGCATGGAAGTTGTGTCCGGTGCAGTTAGACCATGTGGACATGTATTACTCTTGCTGGAGCCCCAGTGGTACAGGTGAGGGTACTTGAAGTACTTTGTACTTGAGTAGTTGGACTTTGGATTTACATGTTGTGCTAAATGACAGCTTCAAGTAAGGTGGTCATACCTGCAGTCCTTTTTCCTGCTGGATTGATAATGATTAGTCCTCTGAAGCCAGTACTTTGTATCGTTAAGATGTGCATGTGGCAGCGGTCTGCTATATTGTACTGTTTTGTGTGTGGTTGAAGGTCATGAGCGAGTATCCTCAGTTATTCTCTCAACCCATGTTGACCAAAAAACACAAATTAACTCAAGAAAAAGTGTCCTGATAATGTCTGACGAGTGACGATTTCACTTGTTCACACTTTGTCACAATTTTTCTTGAACAACTGTCTGACTTTGTATCCAGGCTCTGTGGGTGTTCTGGTTTAATTAATATGGGTTACTATAATCTGTTGATTCTCTTCTGTGACAGTGTAGACGTGACTGAAGATTTAAACTTGTGAATATATATATATATATATGAACCAAATATAATAACGAATATATAAATTCAGCTTTTAAAGGGTTTTTTGTTAACTGAGTCATCAAGCATTGTGGAAATATTAACTATACACACCATAAGTCTGAAGGACCTCTGGGGTTCCCCGGGCCTTATGTTGAGAACCTTTAACCACCACTGTGGTCCTCAGTAGATCAAATTCAACATGAGCAACGTGCAGACACGGCGAGACGAGGGGGAGGAGGAGGACAACGACGACAACGCCGAAGATGTCAAGGACAACTTCTATGACTGCCAGGAGACTCTGGAGCCATCAGGTGTGGACAGAGAGACGCGGCCTGCTGGTGGATGCTCACACAGACTGACGGACACGACACGGAACACGGACAGCAAGATAGGACAGCAACTGGGGGACACACAAGGTGATGGGTTGCGGGATGAGTGGACACTGGAGGACAGGACACAGAATGGGGGGAGGCAGGATGAGGCAATGGGGGGTGACACTGATGCTGTCATAAAGGCGGACGTTGGTGTTGAGTTTGATGACGACTATCTGAGGGAGGAGCAGAAGGAGCTGACAGAGGATGAGAAGGAGGTAACGCCTCACCTGTTCACGGCACCCCCCTGGAGCAATCTGAACACTGACTTCTGTCCTTCTTCTTTCAGAGTCGACGGCAGCAAAGTTTAACGTTGAAGGAAAAAGGAAACCATCAGTTTAAAGCTGGAGGTGAGTTTGTTGGGTCGCGCTGTAGGAGGCGGGTGTGGACGTGACGGTCTGCTGTTTGCTGGCGTCTGTTCACCAGCAGTGAGGTATTATTGTAGCAAGATGTTTATTTGTCCACTTTTTTCACCCAAGTCACCATGAAAAGCTTTCCTGGTGGTTTCTCCTCCTGACACATACCCTCATAATCTAACCCTAACCCACAAGGAACCAGTCCAGCTGCACCAGTGTTGCTAGCCAAGGCCCTAGGCTGCTACGCATGGGGGTCTCCGAAACTAAAAAACACAATGAAAAAAAATGTAATTGTTATGGGTTGAATTTTTATTCTGTTCATGTGATTAAGACAATGTTTGCTCTCATGTATGTTCTTCAGGCTGGTTGGAGGCAGAGCAAAGCTACACTGAGGCCTTGGTGTTGTGTCCGGTGTGTTTCCAGAGAGAACGAGCTGTGCTTTTCTCCAACAGAGCTGCTGCAAGACTGCACCTGGTAATAGTCATATGCTAACGTGGTAAAGGCAGCACTCCTGTCACTCCTATACTATGCTGATATTTGGTCACAGCAACATGCTAGCATGTTAACATCCTGAAACAGCAACATGCTCCCATCAAGTCATGGCAACATGCTAACAATGTTAATTCCTGTAACAGTAACATGCTAACATCTGAGAATATTGAGCTAACAGTGTGCTAACTCCTGTAATACTAACACTCCAAGAACCCATTAAATCCTGTACCACCTACAGGGTAACAAGATGTTTACTCCTGTAACAGCAGCATGCTAAGGCACGAACACCAGAAATAGGAAACATACCAAGGCAGTAACCCCTGGTAACAGCAATATGCCAATAACATGCTAGCAACCTGGTGTCATGCTACGACTGACGCTTGCGACGTGTTTACACTGTGAGACATGCTACCCTAGTACTTCTGGCTAGCCTCATGCTAACCATGGGTTACGCTGCATTCCACATCTAAAAGGCTCCGCCGAGCTCAAGATCACTTACGTGAAATCCAACTCCGGGCGGGGGGGTGGAGTTCGCACAACTAACTTCATAAATGTTTGGCTTTATCTGGTTAAACAACTCAAAAGTTCATAGTCACTGTTTTGAGCCAATTGATTTGTGATTGACGTGTCTTTGCTTCCTTCTCTGACCTCTTTGTGTGTGTGTGTGTGTGTGTGTGTGTGTGTGTGTGTGTGTGTGTGTGTGTGTGTGTGTGTGTGTGTGTGTCCGGCTCTCACACCACAACACGTCAATCATCAGTTTTCTCTATTGGAATTCTGTTTGATTGATCAATTGATTCAAATTTACAGTTCAGGACAATGTGTATGTATGAAAATCGATTTGTTATTATTTAATTTACATGAGAACGTCAAAAGCGGAACTAATGCGCCCCAACGCTCTACACAGGTAAGTTAGCAGGGCGCACCCATGTGGTAGATTCAGAAACATGGCAGCAACGTATGGAGAGAGATTTGTGTCAGGATTACATGAGAAGAGAAAGAATTGAGAGCAGAAAAAAATTGGTGATTAAAACTATTCACACTGAATAAAAAAAGGTTCGAGAGCAACTATTGACAAGGCGATCAAAAAAAGTTTATTAATGTGTGATTAAAAATATATTGCCCGCTAATTCAAAAGTTCTCTCTCAAAACCGAAGTCTTTGCTCTTGTTTTTTTTCTTTGCTCGCCATTGGGTGGAATCCTGTGGGCGGGACCCTGTCCCTGTTGGTCAGTCTGGGATAGATTGACAGCTGGGTGAGGAGTTTCTCACGGGAACTACGGAGAGAGAGATAGAATGAACCGCAGCACAGTCGGCCGAGGCTTTGTCTGATTGTTGAGTCAGCGGGGTTTCTGATGAGTGGCACTGCCGAGAGGAGAACAGGAGGACCAGGAGAACGAGTGTTGCTCGCAGTGGGCAAACTCCATCCATCCATCCATCCATTCCTCCATCCATCATCCATCCATTCCTTTATCATCCATCCGTCCATTACTTTTGTACATTTAATAAACTTTTTTTGATCGTCTTGTCAGTTGTTGCTCTCAAATCTTTTTTTTGTCCTCAGAGAAAAGTTTTGCTCTCAACTTTTTTCCACACTAAATTTTTTTCTGCTCTCAATTTTTTTTCCTTCTTGTAAAGACTGACACAAATCTCTCTTCATAGCAACAGGGGGATGCCGGAGCTTCTACCAAAGTAAGGTGTTGCTTCATCTGTTACATGGACTTGGTAAAGCTAGCCTCAGGTCACCACCCAATGCTAGAACATCCCAAAAGTAACCCTGCCCATCTTCCTCAGGACCGAAAGGATCAGGCGATCTTGGACTGCTCCAGAGGTGAGTGATGACATCATTTTACACTTGATTGCTTGAATATTAATCAGTTGTCGATTTACCAATTATCTGGTCACACTAGCAATAGAGCTGAATCCAGATTACGTTCGGGCACTGCTGAGGAGGGCGGAGCTTTACGAGCAGACTGAGAAGCTGGATGAAGCTCTAGAGGACTACAGGAAAGTTCTGGAACGAGACCCAAACCAAACCAGTGCCAGGCAGGCCTGCGTGGTGAGTGAAGGGACAGCTGGAACATGTCTGTTTTTGACCAATACTGACAAGCGCCGGTGTGAGAGGAAAGAACCAGCAGGTGATGTCATTAGTTCCTGGGCAGGACCTGCAGATCTAGACAAAGTGGCCATGCGCATCACCGTGTTGTCAGGAAGGTCCCACGAGATTAGGGTGGTCTGTCTTAGGCCTGTCTAGCTTGAACACAACGTCCCATTTTCCACCAGTACCTAAATTCTACATGTTTGTGTTGCCACCTCCATCTGAAGGTGATGGATCTCGTCACGACTCCTGCTCTCCTCATCGGCGGGCGTAGCTTCGCTTCACACCATTGTCCTTCACCTTTCTTCTGTGCTGCAGTCCCTCTTCCTGCAGCTCTCTAGTGTTATGCCTCGATTGTGCTGGAGGTGACACGAACCTTTGAGAGGGAGAATTGCCCTGTCATTATGAAGACCTGTGGCTTTGTCTCTCCTCTTCCTCGCTGCAGCGGTTCTTATTGGTGTTGGGGGCTTCAGCTGATGAGGGTCCTATGACAAGCAGTAGCCTGGAGACTATGTCCTCTTGATGAAGTTGATTTTCATGTGGACACAAACTTTTTTTTTTTTCGAAACTATGATGTCAAACTGTCCAGCAAGGTTCAGGTGTCTGAGCACAAACGCCAGTCAGATAATGTCACCTGTCTTTCAGAGGTTACCGTCGCAGATCCAGGAGAGAAACGAGAAGCTGAAGGAGGAGATGCTGAGTACGTACAGCACCTGAACAGCTCCTGTCATGCCAGCCAGAAATAACTGCACATCAAGTCCTCGCTAAGCTTAACTACTATTGGAATGAGCCATGTTTGCTTTAAATCTAACGAATTTTGCAAGATACACTAAGGATTTACAAAATAAAAGATCAATGAAAGCCAGGACAACAGACAGTGCTGTGACCTCTGACCTCTGCTGTAGGTAAACTGAAGGACTTGGGCAACACGATCCTGAGACCCTTTGGACTTTCCACCAACAACTTTCAGGTGACACAGGACACTGCCTCGGGTTCCTACTCCATCAACTTTGTCCAGAACAACAACAGATGACATTACTGACGGCGGTGATGACATCACATCCAGTGTAGCAACATGTCGATGAACCTGCAAGTGTTTACACATAAAAACGGATGGATTTCTTTGACTCTGATTCTCCTCCGTGTGATGAACTGATCAATAAAAGGTGCCAACTCACCACCACCAGAGTCCGAACACTTTATTATGAACAGCAAACACACATTGATCACTGATAACAGATCAATCACTGGGCTCTCCTGGACAGCAGCATCTCTCGGATGTTGTCTTCTGCTTCTTTCACGCTACGTTCAAGGTAGACCTTCTTCTGCTGGAAGAAAACGCACAAAATCAGCTTTACGGTATCAAACAATAGCTAGTCAGAGCGTGTTGGTACCTCAAGTTCCTTGATTTTCTCGTCCGCTGTTTTCTGTTTGTCCATCAGCTGATTATTTATCTCCTCCTTCGACTGCAGGATGAACCTGAAACACATCGTCATGGTTTCTGTAGGCTCTGGCTATTTACGGTGTAGGAGCCTGGCCAGCGTGCACAGGTAACTTCTGTCTCAAACTTAGTTCTTCGCTGGTCACCTGACTACTACTTGAGACAAACATCCTGATGGTTGTCAGGGAGACTCACATGCGTCCAACGCCTTCATACAGTCGTGTGTTGTCAGGCAGTGAGCTGATCTCGGTGTGAGTTAGCTTAGCGTGTTTCTGAACACGTGTCAGCTGATCAATCTGCAGATCGGCCAGTTTCACCTTCTGCTGTGTGTCGATCATCTTCACCTGCAGCTCTGAAAAGGCCTGAGGGTGAAAGGTCACATGTTAAGGAGCAGAGGGAAGTCCCACTCTGGCCAGACATGAGGTGATGTGGGTTTCATCTGCTTTGATGTGTCGACCAACATTGCCCTCATTTTCACATCCTGTTTCCCGTCATAGTCCCGCCCACCTGCGTTGAAAGCAGAGGAGGGGGAGGAGCCACAGTTGTGTCCTGGAATCAAGCACTCATGATGCTACTAAATGTAGACGATAGTAGTATTATGTAGTAGTATACTGTCATGCCAGGAGCCGGTAGTTTGTGGTGTAAACTGGACTTGAAGTAGCGGCTTCCGATCCGTCGCAGACCAGGCAACAAAACTCCGTTCCTTCAAATGAGCTCATGGTGATGGAGCCAACAACACATCATCCATCTTGACTGCAATAATTCACACAAAAGTCTAATTGTGATTCCTCTGATGGACGCTGCGATTATGAGATGGAGAGAGAGACGGACAGTAAAGACATGAGGGAGGAAGAGACGGAGGACAGAAACGGAATGATATAAAAGAACTACAAGAGTGAGGGGCGGCGCGGTGGTGCAGTGCTCAGCACTGGCTGCTGGGATAGGCTCCACCCCTAACAGGAATAAGCGGAAGACGATGGATGGATGGATGGGAGAGGGAAGGAGGGAGACGAGCAGTGAGACGGACAGGCGATTGACATGAACGACATGGAAGAAGCCGCAGTGCTTGTTAAAGGCACCAACAGCGCATGCGCCACGGGTGGCCATACGTGTGGGTTTTTTTGCGTTAATCCGTGAATGGTCGAAACAGTTGACTCGCATCTTTTTTTAATCTCAGTTATTTACGGCCCTTCGTTTGTGTCGGGTGCATGTGTTGAGATTAGCTCATCATGCTAACATTTAACGGAAAGGCTCTCGAGTGTGACGTCAGAACACGACAGGGCACACATGGCGGTAACGTGACAGCAGGTGATATCGGGCTCGCGGATCCAAAGGCGATGAAAACATGTTTTACCTTCTTGAGCTCCAAGTCGACGGGCGCCGCCATCTTCTCTGCTACAGGCGCTACACAAGCACTGCGCATGTGCAAGGATGAGGAAGTGGAAGTGGTCCTCTGACTACTTCTGCTACGATTCCTCGCACGCAGCTACGTGACTGACCTCCACAGGTTCCAACAGATACAGAAAATAAAGTGGATTTTGTAACAAAATACAAAAATAAAGAGTCTTGATGTGCCGAAATACGACTAGGCCTCCTTACCCACGAACATTTAAATATAATAGGATTTAGTCGTTTTGTGTGATACTTGGTAAAAAAAAATATGAATAAAAGTTTGATATTTTTCTTGAACACAAGGCTGTAAGGCATCTCGGTTGTCATGGTGATAGTGAACCAACAGCACCAGATGGTTTTTGATGAAGGTGACGATGAAGCTACTGCTGTTGTCAGACTGTCAGGCTCCACCCCGGCAGCACCGGCTGCCATTTAGACCATCTGAGCTGTCCGGAGCCAAAACTCTGATCCAGTTGATTTGTAAAACTGTTAAGCTCCAGACAGGAAGTCAAATATTGGTGATGTTTCATCTTAGAGGCTTTTCCTCCCAGCTCATTATGGATCCACATCATCAGCTTCATTATTGCTACTATTATTACGTCCTGAGTAAAACTTCCACTTGATTGTGGTGCTACAGGCCTTGTAAAGTTTAAAACCTTGAAAAGTGCACAACAAATTAGTCATCAGGGATTTTTAATTTCCCTCCTCGTTCTCTTCCTCCCTAAAATGCCTGATCACATATTTGTGAGCCTGCGGCACCGGCACCAGAGTTAAACTTGCTAAAGGAACCAGTGTGTGGGGAAATGTTGAGTTCAGCTCATCTCTGGACGATGGATACACCGGAGCATCTTCCTGCCAGGAGAGGAGACGATGCCGTCCCACAATTCCTTGCTGCAGCAGCTCTGACAGTGACGCCCCACTCAGCTGTTCACCACAACAAACAATCAACATCATCATCAGATATACTTGAGCCTCCAGGGAGGATTTGTTCCTCCTTTACTCCCACAAACCTCCATGATTGCTGTTCTAGCAAAGAGGAATCTGGGTTCTGTTCATCAGAGATTGGCAACAGAGAGGCGTGACCACGGCAGCCAGAGGATGCAGACGCTGTCTAACCTGTCAGTTATTCAGGTGTCAATCATTCCCTGCAGTAAGTACATGATTAACAGGAGGAGAGCTGACAGTGGGCGGCGCGGTGGAGCAGTGGTCCTCACTGTGGCCCCCATCAAGAAGGTTGTGGGTGGAGCCCCGGCTGCAGCACGGGGTCTTTCTGGGTGAGTCTCCATGTTCTCCCTGTTCCTGCTGGGTTCTCTCTGGTACTCCAGCTTCCTCCACAGTCCAAAGACATCAAGAGGGACCAGGTTAATCCAGACTCTAAATTGACCGTAGGCGTGGCTGGGAGAGCCAATGGTTGTCTGTCTCTATGTGTTGGCCCTGCCATGGACTGGTGACCTGTCCAGGGGGAAGGCTGCTGGGATAGGCTCCACCCCCACCACCCTGAACAGGAGGAGAGGGGGAACATGGAGGGATGATGGAGGGATGATGATGGATGGAAGATGGATGGGTGGATGAATGGATGGAGGGATGGATGGAGGGATGGATGGGCTGACCGCGGCTTGGGTTTGGGTCAGATCTCCACTCCCGGAAACGGAAGGAAGTCCAACTGGGCGCGCGCGGGACTCAACTGTAGAAGAAGCAGCTGGCGGTGGGCCGGTTTTTCCCGCGCGACAATCATCAGCAACAAGACCTGAACAACATGGCGACCCCCCCGAAGAGACCGTGTCGGCAGTCCCCCAGTCCGCCTCTGAAAGGAAGCTTCTCCCGCAGACACAAAAAGATTTCCGTTGAGGGAAACATCGGTGAGTTCCCCTCGCGCCTCGGTAGCCAGAGAGACAGTGAGGCGCCCTCCGGTTGAAGGAGAGCTGGCGCCAAACCTTCCTCCACACATACAAAGGATGTTTTCTAAAGTAATTGTTGAGGGACCTACGTCATCTCCCCAAACACTTGTGATCAGTGACCACTCGCCGACCGCTGAGGAGCGGTTCATTTCCTGACCAACATCAGCTGGCGAAGGGTGGAAGGTGGCTGTATGGTCGCAGGTTCCAGGTCCATTTGGCCACCCTTTAATTTTTTTGAGTATTTTGAAAAATTCGCCCCAATTTTCATGTGGTGGCATCGTTGTTGGCACTGTTGCCTCAGCAGGAAGGTCGGAGGTTCGAGTCCCGGCCTTCCCAGGTCCTCTCTTGTGGAGTTTGCATGTTCTCCCCGTGGGTTTGGGGGTTTGCTTCTGATGCTCCGGGCTTCCCCCACCATCAAAAACATGTCGCTCAGGTGAATTCCTCCTGTCGCTGCTCCTCACCAAGGTGCTGGCAGATCTGGAGCTGGTCCCCATTCGCTGCAGTCGATGCTGTACGAATGTCACTGCACAATTTACACGTGACAAATGAAGACGTAAGATGAGGTAAGATTAACTCTTGACACTGCTATGGGAAAGCTTGAAAGCCTATCTTACAGGAGAAATAATAGCATATTCTTCTTATATTAATAAGGAAAGAAAGAAACAAAAACAACAGTTGTTTGAAGCCAGATTTGAATTAGATAAGGAAAACTCCACATCTCCAAGTGAATCACTTCATATGGAAAGAATATCATTGCAATCACAGTACAACCTAATATCTACATCTGAAACGGAACGACTTATTATGAGATCACGAGGGTTCTATTATGAGCAGGGAGGAAAATCAGGACGCCTTTTGGCACATCAACTTAAGTCTAAGTCGGCGGCTCAGATTATATCAGAATTTGAAGATGAAACAGGGAGGACCACAACAGACCCCTTAAAAATTATCAACATTTTCAAAGATTTTACTATGATTTATATAGTTCAGAATCTGTAAAGGACACAACACTGTTTCACAACTTTTTCAAAAATCTAGAAGTCCCTACCTTATCTTCTAATCAGAAGGAATGCCTGGATGAAACAATTGGGGGAAGTCAGCTCTGCCATCTCAGCCATGCAAAATGGTGAGTCTCCAGGGTCTGATGGCTTCCCAATCGATTTTTATAAAAGAATCTCGAAGCAACTAGCCCCACCGCTTTTAGATGTGTTTGATGATGCTATGTCAAAAGGCAAATTACCCGAGTCTCTTCATGAAGCAACCATAACTCTTTTGTCAAAGCCTGGCAAGGATGCGTCAAAGTGTGGGTCATATCGACCAATATCCCTTTTAAACACAGATATAAAAATCCTGTCCAAACTACAAGCTACCCGTTTGGAAAAATCACTACCACATATCATATCACCTGACCAAACAGGTTTTATTAAAAACAGACATCTATTTTCAAACACAAGACGCCTCTTGAATGTGCGATACAGCCCCTCATCAAGCAGTGTTCCAGAAATTGTGGTGTCTTTAGATGCTTTAAAAGCATTTGATCGCGTTGAAATTGATTTCCTTTTTTGTGTTCTAAAAAAATTTGGTTTTGGTAAAACGTTCCGCAAGTGGATTAAACTGCTTTACTCTTCTCCCGACGCCTCAGTTATCAAAAATCGCATCCGCTCTCAAAATGTCCCTCTGTCAAGAGGCACCAGACAGGGCTGCCCATTGAGCCCTCTACTCTTCACACTCTGGCTCTCAAATCAACGCCCTCAAGAAGAGGTATCAGAAGATGGGGATTTGAATCAAAGCTGTCATTGTATGCAGACGATTTATTGCTTTGCTTATCAGATCCACTGAATTCTATTAATACAATTATTTCAGTGTCACACAAGTTTGGTCAGATCTCTGGATATAAACTTAATCTAACGAAAAGCGAATGCTTCCCCATAAATAAGCTCGCTGTGCAAATCCCAGACCCTGCTCTACCATCGCATATCTCCAGGTCAGGATTGAAATACTTGGGTATCAATATCACGCCTTCATTTAATAACCTCTTTGATGAACATTTTGCACCACTCATCTCTAAATTGAATTCAGATTTGCAAAGATGGGATGCTCTACATTTAACTATGGCAGGCAGCGTGAACTGCATTAAAATGAATGTTTTGCCAAAATTTTTATTTTTATTTCAATGCATTCCTGTTTTATTTTCCAAAGTCTTTTTTCTGTAAACTTGACAAACTTATATCTAGATTTATATGGAAAGGTCAGATCCCTAGAATTAAGAAGGGCTTCTTACAACGATCGAGGTTGGAAGGCGGGTTGGCCCTTTCAAACTTCGGAGTTTACAATCGGGCAGCAAATTTCCACAAAATAGCATATTGGATTCAGTCTGCAGATACAGACTGGTGTGGAAGGGAGTACAAGTCATGCATATCATCATCCCTTCCTGCTCTGGTTTCATCCAGCCTTCCGATGAAGATTTCCAGGTTTCCGTCCAACCCCGTGGTAACACCTACGTTCAAAATATGGGCTCAATTCAGAAAGCATCTTGGCTGGAAGGATACTCTTTTGGCTTACACTCCACTCTGTAATAACCACAACTTCCTACCAGCCAACCTTGACCACACATTTACCATATGGCATAGGAAAGGAATTAAGAGGTTTAGTGATCTGTATATGAATGGATCCTTTTCTTGTTTCGAGGAGTTGCGTTCCAAGTATGAGCTTCAGCTAAAGGACCTGTTTCACTATTTTCAAGCTCGCCAATTTGCTAGAAACCACAGCTCACAATCTCCTACCCTCCCGAGTGAATCACTCTTGGAGTTAATCTTGAAGGCTCCTTTTTTTCTGAAGGGTTTTCCTACACACTGTTATACAGTCATTATGAAAACGGACACTGTCAACCTGGACAAGATCAGAAATCACTGGGAGAACGAACTTGGAACTGAAATCTCAGCAGACGCTTGGACTGGCGCTTTAAAAAGAGTGAACAGTAGCATGTCTTGTGCAAAACTAAGTCTCATTCAGTTCAAGGTTGTCCACTGCTTGCATTGGAGTCGAGCAAGGATCTCTTCCATTCACCCAAATATTGACGGCAATTGTCTTAGATGTCACATTAATGTGGCAGATTTGACTCACATGTTCTGGTCTTGCCATCTGTTAACATGTTTGTGGTCTGATAAGTCAAAAGTCTTTGGAGTTACTTTACAGCCCTGTGCAATGATAGCATGATTTGGTACCCAACGAGGAATCAAACTTAACCAAGAACCAACGGAACATTATAGCATTTGTTACTCTGCTGGCACGAAGGCAAATTTTCCTTCATTGGAAGTCAAGTGCGCCACCTACTGTCTCTCAGTGGTTGAAGGCTGTAATGCTATTTTTGCATTTGGAAAAGATCGAATTTGCTATAAGGTGCTCAGACAAATTCCAATCAGTTTGGGAACCCTTTTTTTCATAATTTAGGGGCCTCCAAGAGCTCCCACAGGCATTGCAGTAAATTAAAGATTCTGTGGGTTCGGACTCATAATTTCAACACACACAGGTACACTTTGTTGTCCATAAAGGTCTCTGAAGGCAGGTTGAGCAATTTATTCACTGTTTTAATTTGTTTATTTTGACATCTACCTATGTCTACCAAACACAAAAACTAAGGTCTATTATTGGTACAGTTTCTGTCAATTTATTTCTATTATTTATTTATTTGTTTATATATTGTTTTGGTCCAGTCAGGGTGGGGGGAGGGATGGGAGGGGGTGGTTTTGAGTGTCTTCCAAGAGTTAAAAAGAAAAAAGAAAAATCTTTTGTGACCATGCTGTTGATTTATTGATGCTATCTGATTTTTCAATAAAACGACTTATTAAAAAAAAAAAGATTAACTATTGATCCCACATCGGAAAATTACTTGTTTCAGCAGCAGCAGTCAGGAGAGGTAGACAAGTGGCGCCCATTATATACAAAAGAGAAAAATAGACTCATATATTTTTGACAAAATGGAAATATCAAGAACTATGAAACCATTTAAAAACTATGTGAGGATAAATATGAATGACTGGATATTTCAGAGTTGCTGGGTGTGGGGTGGATTGGGCAGGAGACGAGGGGGTGTTGTACCGTCTGATGGGTGCTGGCATGAAGGACCTGCGGTGGGGTTCCTTCCTTCCTTCCTGATGTGGGGACAGCAGTCTGGTACTGGAGGAGCTGCTTCAGTCACCATCTCTGTCTTCTTGCCGCTGTGGAGATGAATCTGTCCACACCACTCAGTGAAGGATGTCATGGACCCCCCCATTCTTTAGCTTGCCCCTTGTGACATGCATCCAGTGATGGCTCTATCATCAAGTGGGAAAGTGAGCGGTGGAGAAGGTCAATGACTGCATCCTCCACACCGATGCTGGTCAATAAGCAAACTGAAGGGTGTCCAGATCACTGCTCACCAGGATTTGAGGTGGTTCAGGGTTATCCTCTCGATGGCTTTAATCAGATGGGAAGTTAAGGCTACCAGACTGAAGTTGTTAGGGTTCCCTAAGGTGCAGAGTCTTTGGACCCAGGCTAGCTAGCTTAGCCCAATGGCTGGTAGTGGGTGGGAAGTGTTAGCATCAGCTAGCTCAGGTCCAGGCTAGTTAGCTTAGCCCAATGGCTGGTGAGGGTGGGAAGTGTTAGCATCAGCTAGCTCTGGTCCAGGCTAGTTAGCTCAGCCCAATGGCTGGTAGTGGGTGGGAAGTGTTAGCATCAGCTAGCTCAGGTCCAGGCTAGTTAGCTTAGCCCAATGGCTGGTAGTGGGTGGGAAGTGTTAGCATCAGCTAGCTCAGGTCAAGGCTAGTTAGCCTAGCCCAATGGCTGGTGAGGGTGGAAAGTGTTAGCATCAGCTAGCTCAGGTCCAGGCTAGTTAGCTTAGCCCAATGGCTGGTAGTGGGTGGAAGTGTTAGCATCAGCTAGCTCTGGTCCAGGATGCTGGTGTGTCCAGCAGGAACCCTCCTCCTCCTCATCATCAGTAGCAGCAGTCGCTCTTCTAGTCCTCAACAAACGTTTGGTTCTGTTGACCCAAGTTCCAGTGGAGCTTTGGAGGTGTTGCGTCAAATCACTGCGCCCAGTCAGGAAAGTAGTTCCGGCTACGTGTCTGATTCTACCACTACAACGTCTCCTCATGTTAAACTGGTATTCATCACCGAGGTTACACTCAACCTTCCTGATATTAATGCAGGCAGAGACGGAGCTATGCTAACACTTCCCACCCACTACCTGTCACTGTGCTAAGCTAACTAGCCTGGGTCTCAGCTTCCTGGCAAAGGAGCTAAATCTTCTTGTCTGTCTTTCTCACCCCTCCATCCATCTCTCCCCACATCTGTCTCTCTCTCACCCTCCATCCATCTCGCCCCTCTCCATCTGTCTCTCTCTCACCCCTCCATCTGTCTCTCTCTCACCCCTCCATCTGTCTCTCTCTCACCCCTCCATCCATCTCTCCCCTCTCCATCTGTCTCTCACCCCTCCATCTGTCTCTCCCCTCTCCATCTGTCTCTCTCTCACCCCTCCATCTGTCTCTCTCTCTCACCCTCCATCCATCTCTCCCCTCTCCATCTGTCTCTCTCACCCCTCCATCTGTCTCTCTCTCACCCTCCATCCATCTCTCCGCTCTCCATCTGTCTCTCTCACCCCTCCATCTGTTTCTCTCTCACCCTCCATCCATCTCTCACCCTCCATCCATCTCTCCCCTCTCCATCCATCTCTCCCCTCTCCATCTGTCTCTCTCACCCCTCCATCCATCTCTCCCCTCTCCATCTGTCTCTCTCTCACCCTCCATCCATCTCTCCCCTCTCCATCTGTCTCTCTCTCACCCTCCATCCATCTCTCCCCTCTCCATCTATCCATCTCTCCCCTCTCCATCTGTCTCTCTCACCCCTCCATCTGTCTCTCTCTCACCCTCCATCCATCTCTCCCCTCTCCATCTGTCTCTCTCACCCCTCCATCTGTCTCTCTCTCTCACCCTCCATCCATCTCTCCCCTCTCTATCCATCTCTCCCCCCTCCATCTGTCTCTCTCACCCTCCATCCATCTCTCCCCTCTCCATCTGTCTCTCTCTCACCCTCCATCCATCTCTCCCCTCTCCATCTGTCTCTCTCACCCCTCCATCTGTCTCTCTCACCCTCCATCCATCTCTCCCCTCTCCATCCATCTCTCCCCTCTCCATCTGTCTCTCTCTCACCCTCCATCCATCTCTCCCCTCTCCATCTGTCTCTCTCTCACCCTCCATCCATCTCTCTCTCACCCTCCATCCATCTCTCCCCTCTCCATCTGTCTCTCTCTCACCCTCCATCCATCTCTCCCCTCTCCATCTGTCTCTCTCTCACCCTCCATCCATCTCTCCCCTCTCCATCTGTCTCTCTCTCACCCTCCATCCATCTCTCCCCTCTCCATCTGTCTCTCACCCCTCCATCTGTCTCTCTCTCACCCCTCCATCTGTCTCTCTCTCACCCTCCATCCATCTCTCCCCTCTCCATCTATCCATCTCTCCCCTCTCCATCTATCCATCTCTCCCCTCTCCATCTATCCATCTCTCCCCTCTCCATCTGTCTCTCTCACCCCTCCATCTGTCTCTCTCACCCTCCATCCATCTCTCCCCTCTCCATCTGTCTCTCTCTCACCCTCCATCCATCTCTCTCTCACCCTCCATCCATCTCTCACCCTCCATCCATCTCTCCCCTCTACATCTGTCTCTCTCTCACCCTCCATCCATCTCTCCCCTCTCCATCTGTCTCTCTCTCACCCTCCATCCATCTCTCCCCTCTCCATCTGTCTCTCTCTCACCCTCCATCCATCTCTCCCCTCTCCATCTATCCATCTCTCACCCCTCCATCTGTCTCTCTCTCACCCTCCATCCATCTCTCCCCTCTCCATCTATCCATCTCTCCCCTCTCCATCTCTCTCTCTCACCCTCCATCCATCTCTCCCCTCTCCATCTATCTCTCTCACCCCTCCATCTGTCTCTCTCTCACCCTCCATCCATCTCTCCGCTCTCCATCTGTCTCTCTCTCACCCTCCATCCATCTCTCCCCTCTCCATCTGTCTCTCTCTCACCCTCCATCCATCTCTCCCCTCTCCATCTGTCTCTCTCTCACCCTCCATCCATCTCTCTCTCACCCTCCATCCATCTCTCCCCTCTCCATCTGTCTCTCTCTCACCCTCCATCCATCTCTCCCCTCTCCATCTGTCTCTCTCTCACCCTCCATCCATCTCTCCCCTCTCCATCTGTCTCTCTCTCACCCTCCATCCATCTCTCCCCTCTCCATCTGTCTCTCACCCCTCCATCTGTCTCTCTCTCACCCCTCCATCTGTCTCTCTCTCACCCTCCATCCATCTCTCCCCTCTCCATCCATCTCTCCCCTCTCCATCTGTCTCTCTCTCACCCTCCATCCATCTCTCCCCTCTCCATCTGTCTCTCTCACCCCTCCATCTGTCTCTCTCTCACCCCTCCATCTGTCTCTCTCTCACCCTCCATCCATCTCTCCCCTCTCCATCTATCCATCTCTCACCCCTCCATCTGTCTCTCTCACCCTCCATCCATCTCTCCCCTCTCCATCTATCCATCTCTCCCCTCTCCATCTGTCTCTCTCACCCCTCCATCTGTCTCTCTCTCACCCTCCATCCATCTCTCCCCTCTCCATCTGTCTCTCTCACCCCTCCATCTGTCTCTCTCTCACCCTTCATCCATCTCTTCCCTCTCCATCTGTCTCTCTCACCCTCCATCCATCTCTCCCCTCTCCATCTGTCTCTCTCTCACCCTCCATCCATCTCTCCGCTCTCCATCTGTCTCTCTCACCCCTCCATCTGTTTCTCTCTCACCCTCCATCCATCTCTCACCCTCCATCCATCTCTCCCCTCTCCATCCATCTCTCCCCTCTCCATCTGTCTCTCTCACCCCTCCATCCATCTCTCCCCTCTCCATCTGTCTCTCTCTCACCCTCCATCCATCTCTCCCCTCTCCATCTATCCATCTCTCCCCTCTCCATCTGTCTCTCACCCCTCCATCTGTCTCTCTCTCACCCTCCATCCATCTCTCCCCTCTCCATCTGTCTCTCTCACCCCTCCATCTGTCTCTCTCACCCCTCCATCTGTCTCTCTCTCACCCTACATCCATCTCTCCGCTCTCCATCTGTCTCTCTCGCCCCTCCATCTGTTTCTCTCTCACCCTCCATCCATCTCTCACCCTCCATCCATCTCTCCCCTCTCCATCCATCTCTCCCCTCTCCATCTGTCTCTCTCACCCCTCCATCCATCTCTCCCCTCTCAATCTGTCTCTCTCTCACCCTCCATCCATCTCTCCCCTCTCCATCTGTCTCTCTCACCCCTCCATCTGTCTCTCTCACCCCTCCATCTGTCTCTCTCACCCTCCATCTGTCTCTCTCACCCTCCATCCATCTCTCCCCTCTCCATCTATCCATCTCTCCCCTCTCCATCTGTCTCTCACCCCTCCATCTGTCTCTCTCTCACCCTCCATCCATCTCTCCCCTCTCCATCTGTCTCTCTCACCCCTCCATCTGTCTCTCTCACCCCTCCATCTGTCTCTCTCTCACCCTCCATCCATCTCTCCGCTCTCCATCTGTCTCTCTCGCCCCTCCATCTGTTTCTCTCTCACCCTCCATCCATCTCTCACCCTCCATCCATCTCTCCCCTCTCCATCCATCTCTCCCCTCTCCATCTGTCTCTCTCACCCCTCCATCCATCTCTCCCCTCTCCATCTGTCTCTCTCTCACCCTCCATCCATCTCTCCCCTCTCCATCTGTCTCTCTCACCCCTCCATCTGTCTCTCTCACCCCTCCATCTGTCTCTCTCACCCTCCATCCATCTCTCCCCTCTCCATCTGTCTCTCTCTCACCCTCCATCCATCTCTCCCCTCTCCATCTGTCTCTCTCACCCCTCCATCTGTCTCTCTCACCCTCCATCCATCTCTCCCCTCTCCATCCATCTCTCCCCTCTCCATCTGTCTCTCTCTCACCCTCCATCCATCTCTCCCCTCTCCATCTGTCTCTCTCTCACCCTCCATCCATCTCTCTCTCACCCTCCATCCATCTCTCCCCTCTCCATCTGTCTCTCTCTCACCCTCCATCCATCTCTCCCCTCTCCATCTGTCTCTCTCTCACCCTCCATCCATCTCTCCCCTCTCCATCTGTCTCTCTCTCACCCTCCATCCATCTCTCCCCTCTCCATCTGTCTCTCACCCCTCCATCTGTCTCTCTCTCACCCCTCCATCTGTCTCTCTCTCACCCTCCATCCATCTCTCCCCTCTCCATCTATCCATCTCTCCCCTCTCCATCTATCCATCTCTCCCCTCTCCATCTGTCTCTCTCACCCCTCCATCTGTCTCTCTCACCCTCCATCCATCTCTCCCCTCTCCATCTGTCTCTCTCTCACCCTCCATCCATCTCTCTCTCACCCTCCATCCATCTCTCCCCTCTCCATCTGTCTCTCTCTCACCCTCCATCCATCTCTCCCCTCTCCATCTGTCTCTCTCACCCCTCCATCTGTCTCTCTCTCACCCCTCCATCTGTCTCTCTCTCACCCTCCATCCATCTCTCCCCTCTCCATCTATCCATCTCTCCCCTCTCCATCTGTCTCTCTCACCCCTCCATCTGTCTCTCTCACCCTCCATCCATCTCTCCCCTCTCCATCTGTCTCTCTCACCCCTCCATCTGTCTCTCTCTCACCCTTCATCCATCTCTTCCCTCTCCATCTGTCTCTCTCACCCTCCATCCATCTCTCCCCTCTCCATCTGTCTCTCTCTCACCCTCCATCCATCTCTCCCCTCTCCATCTGTCTCTCTCTCACCCTCCATCCATCTCTCCCCTCTCCATCTGTCTCTCTCTCCCCTCTCCATCTGTCTCTCTCTCACCCTCCATCCATCTCTCCCCTCTCCATCTGTCTCTCTCTCACCCTCCATCCATCTCTCCCCTCTCCATCTGTCTCTCTCACCCTCCATCCATCTCTCCCCTCTCCATCTGTCTCTCTCTCACCCCTCCATCCGTCTCTCTCTCACCCTTCATCCATCTCTCCCCTCTCCATCTGTCTCTCTCTCACCCCTCCATCCGTCTCTCTCTCACCCTCCATCCATCTCTCCCCTCTCCATCTGTCTCTCTCTCACCCTCCATCCATCTCTCCCCTCTCCATCTGTCTCTCTCTCACCCTCCATCCATCTCTCCCCTCTCCATCTGTCTCTCACCCCTCCATCTGTCTCTCTCTCACCCCTCCATCTGTCTCTCTCTCACCCTCCATCCATCTCTCCCCTCTCCATCTATCCATCTCTCCCCTCTCCATCTATCCATCTCTCCCCTCTCCATCTGTCTCTCTCACCCCTCCATCTGTCTCTCTCACCCTCCATCCATCTCTCCCCTCTCCATCTGTCTCTCTCTCACCCTCCATCCATCTCTCTCTCACCCTCCATCCATCTCTCCCCTCTCCATCTGTCTCTCTCTCACCCTCCATCCATCTCTCCCCTCTCCATCTGTCTCTCTCACCCCTCCATCTGTCTCTCTCTCACCCCTCCATCTGTCTCTCTCTCACCCTCCATCCATCTCTCCCCTCTCCATCTATCCATCTCTCCCCTCTCCATCTGTCTCTCTCACCCCTCCATCTGTCTCTCTCACCCTCCATCCATCTCTCCCCTCTCCATCTGTCTCTCTCACCCCTCCATCTGTCTCTCTCTCACCCTTCATCCATCTCTTCCCTCTCCATCTGTCTCTCTCACCCTCCATCCATCTCTCCCCTCTCCATCTGTCTCTCTCTCACCCTCCATCCATCTCTCCCCTCTCCATCTGTCTCTCTCTCACCCTCCATCCATCTCTCCCCTCTCCATCTGTCTCTCTCTCCCCTCTCCATCTGTCTCTCTCTCACCCTCCATCCATCTCTCCCCTCTCCATCTGTCTCTCTCTCACCCTCCATCCATCTCTCCCCTCTCCATCTGTCTCTCTCACCCTCCATCCATCTCTCCCCTCTCCATCTGTCTCTCTCTCACCCCTCCATCCGTCTCTCTCTCACCCTTCATCCATCTCTCCCCTCTCCATCTGTCTCTCTCTCACCCCTCCATCCGTCTCTCTCTCACCCTCCATCCATCTCTCCCCTCTCCATCTGTCTCTCTCTCACCCCTCCATCTGTCTTAGCTGCAGGAAAGTCCACCTTTGTGCGTCTCCTTCATGGGGTGTCTGAGGACTGGGAAGTGATTCCTGAACCTATTGGAAAATGGTGCAACGTCCAGAATGACAGTGACAATATTTACCAGGTAAATACATTGGGTAGCAATGTCACACGATGACATCACTGATGGACAGCATAAAGAAGTGATGTTGGCCTGTGTCTTATTCAGGAGCTGAGCTCTTCTCAGAAGAGCGGAGGGAACCTGTTGCAGATGCTTTACAACAAACCTGGTCGCTGGTCTTACACCTTCCAGGTACCTCCCCCTGATCAATGTGATGCTGACCCACCTGACCATGCTCTGTACGCCTCCTGGTCTTGTGTTATTAGGTAACCTGTTTAATTGCAACTAACGCTCTACCTGCCTGTCTCACCTGTCAGAATTACGCGTGTCTCAGCAGAGTTTGCTCTCAGCTTCAGTGTCTGTCAGCCAAACTTCAGCAAGCAGAAAACCCTGTTCAATTCTACGAACGCTCCGTCTACTCTGACAGGTGACACCTACGCCTGATACAGGTGACTAGTACATCTGATCAGCCCTAGAGATGACAGCCTCATCTGGTGTGTGTGTGTGTGTGTGCGCGTGTGCGTGCGTGCGTGCGTCAGGTATGTGTTTGCATCCAACCTCTTTGAGTGTGGTAACCTGACAGAAACCGAGTGGAGTGTTTATCAGGACTGGCACACCTGGTTATTGAACCAGTTTGAAGATGACATTGCGCTTGACGCCATCATCTACCTGAGAGCACCGCCACAGGTAATACTACCTCAGTTCCTACATGTTATACTTCTGCAGATAACACTACTACAGTTCCTACATGACTAGCGTGTGTTTCAGTGCTGCATGCAGCGGCTGATCCAGCGTGGTCGGCAGGAGGAGGATGGGCTTCCTCTGGAGTATCTGGAGCAGCTGCACTTCAAACATGAAAGCTGGCTTTTCCATAGGAACCTCAGGTACCAGCGCTTGGCACCAAATGACAGCACCACTGGGCTCACCTGTGCACCAATGATGGTATTCATGGTGCATTCAGAGGACCTCCAGAAACAGACTTGTCTCAACCCTCCATATGTGCAGGTTGGACTTTGAGTACCTGAACCATCTACCTGTTCTCGTTTTGGACGTCAATGATGACTTTAAGAATGACCACATCAAACAGGAAGTCATTGTCAACAAGGTCAGGTTTTCTTTTTTTTCTTTTTTTTTTTTTGGAACATTGTATTTACTTTTGTTGTCCTCATCAGCCTAGTTTTGTCCCTCAGATCCGAGAGTTCCTCTTCACCTTGTAGAAAATCATCGACGAAACGCAGCAGTGATGTCAGCGGCCGACTTCTCTGTTTGGAAAATCCAATGTTTTCTGTTTTTTTTTAATCTTTGCTGATTTTAAATCTATTTTCATTTTCTGTGTGTCGTTTGGAGCAGGTCAGTGAATGCATCACGAACAGCAGGAATTATCTTCTGCTTTTGTTTAAATAAACTCAAATGACTGAATTCAATTATTTGAAACTTTATTGAAAGGAGTTTTACTCAGTGCCTTATTGTACAGCTATGAGTACTCGTCAATGCTATTCGCTAATTTTCAAACGTGACCAAACTGTGGTTGAACTTGATTCTGTCATTTTTACCACTGATTAAACTGAGATGCTCTGCTGATGTTCAACTTTAACAGAGAAACAGTGTTTCACGGATGACCTCTGACCCTGCAGCTGATTTATTCATCATGAACCTGCCTGTTAAACACGTTTTGTGGTTCATACATGCTTCCTGCTCTCGCCTGCCCAACAGTAATGAATAACGGATGACCTTTGACCAGTGCATGGTCAGTGAGTGACAAATAGCATCTAAATCAATAGCTGATGCATGATCAGTTAAAATAAGATGAGAAGCTTTGTCATTGTACACAGGTGTACAACAAAATTCTGTTTGGCAGCATCTCTCACACATAGCTATGACGCAGTCACAATATACAGTGTATATAAGTATATATAATGTGTGTGTATATGTTCACATTGTAGTAATAACAATAAAGTGATAGGGTGCTAAAGTGCAGTTCCAGGGAAGTATTCTTCCTGCAGCAGTCTTTTAACAGCCATGGGAAGAAGCTGTTCTTCAGCCTGTTGGTGTGGGCTCTCGTGACTCTGAGTCTGCCAGAGAGAAGGCTGGAGAATAGAGTGTCCTTGGGTGTGCGGGTCATCCTGGATCTTCAAAAGCCATCAAAGAAGACTGCTGGAATAGATCTCCTCAAGGTGTAGGAGTGAGGAGCCGTTGATCCACTGAGCCATCTTGATGACCTGCTGGAGTTTCTTCTCGAATGCAGTGCAGCTCCCATACCACATTGTACAGCCATGTGTCAGGGCACTCTATGCAGTGCTAAAAGTTTTTCAGTTGAGGTGGGGGGAGTTTGTTCCTCCTCAGTGTTCTCATGAAGAAGAGAAGCTGCTGGGCCTTTTTAATGAGGGTGGTGTTCACAGTCTGGCCCAGGTCCTCTGATATGTGAAGTATGAGGAATTTGAAGCTATTGACCCGCTCCACTTCTGCCCTGTGGCTCTTCAGGCCTGTGTGCAGTGTGGTCCTCAACTTCCAGAAGTCAATGATGACTTTTGGCTTCCTGGTGTTGAGGTTGATGTGGTTTTCCCTGTGCCAGGCTGCCAGTACTTGGACCTCCTTCCAGTGTGATCTCTCGTCACCATTGGTGAACAACCCCACAGTGGTTGTGTCATCTGCGAATCTGACTATGGTGCTGGGTGGCGAACACAGTCGTGGGTGTACAGTGTGTACAAGACTGGACTCAGAACACAACCACGAGGGGCACCGGTTTTGAGGACAATGGTGGAAGATGTGGAGGTGCCCATCCTGACATCCTGCTGGAGTTTGTTGCTGAGGAAGTCCTTAATCCACAGACAGAGGGAGGCACCAATTTGCAGTGTCTCCAGCTTGTTGATCAGTTGACGGGCTGATGGAGCTGAATGCCGAGTTGAAGTCAACAAACAGCATCCTGGTGTAGGTGTTGGGGATTTCCATGTGGCTGAGGGCATTGTGGAGGGCGAAGGATCTGTTGGACCTGTAGGCAAACTGTTGTTGGTCCAACCTGGTTGGATATGGGCCTTAACATGCTGTAACACCAGTCTCTCCATACTTTTTATGATCACCAGTGGCAGGGCCACAGGCCGCTAATCATTCAGCCCTGTTTTCAGGCAAGTTGGGACTGTGGCTTGCTGCAGTGATTGTTTGAAGATGTTAACTCTTCAAAGAGGGAGAAGTCAGTTGGGGGGGGGGGGGGTTGGGTTGAGGCATTGTTTGTAGTCAGTGCTGTCCTGAATGCCTTTCCACATGGAGCGGGGGTTTGTTTTCCCTGAAGTTGGCCTCTATCTGCTCTCTGTACTTTGTCTTAGCAGCCCTGGTGCCTCTGTTCAGGTTTGCTCTGGCCGTCTTGTTTGCCTCCCTGTCTCCTGACCTCAGTGCTGCATCCCTGGCCTGGAGTAGTGCCCTGATATTGCTGTTGAACCAGGGTTTTTGGTTGGGGAATATTTACACCTGTTCCCATGGTGTCAGATTGTTTGTACAGAAACTGATGTATGCCAGTACAGAGGCTGTGTGGAGCTCAGTGTTTGGGTCCTGGAAGAGCTCCCATATGGTATCCTCAAAACAGTCCAGAAAGGATAGTGTGGCCTCCTCAGCCCAGCACTGCACTGGCTTGTACTAGGGTTTAGACCTGCAGATGGGGGGCTTGTAAACTGGTGTCAGGAACAGGGAAAGATGGTCTAAGTGTCTGAGGGGAAGGGAGGGGCAGGCTTTGTATGCTCCAGAGATGTTGGTGTAGTGTCTAGTGTTTGCCCTTCCTTGTTTTAATGTCCACATTCTTATAAAATCTGGGGAATCAGGGTTTGGGTCTGAGTTAGGGTCTTTGATTTTGGTGTGGTTAAAGTCTCCGGCCTCAACGAAGAAGCCCTATGGGTGTTTCTTCTGCTGCCTGCTGATGGTATCATGCAGCCTGCTTATAGCTACATTAGCATTAGCTCACGGGTGGATATACACAGCAGTTACAGCAGCAGTTGGCTCATCTCAGCAACACACATCACATACATCACATACATCACACACACACACACACACACACACACACACACACACACACACACACACACACACACAACCACATTTGACCTGCCCTGAACTACAGGCTGCTGAAGGATGTCCCACCTGGCAATCATCAGCATTAACAAGCCTAATTTTTTCACATGGGTTGTGTTTCAGTTTATTCAGCTATGGAAGGATCCATCAGAGTCACGTGACCTGGATGTGTCTGTGTGGAGGCCATGATTGGAGCTGCTGGAACTTTCTAGAACTCTCAGGAAGGAGCTCCAGCTTCCTCTGTTAGCTCCCCTCACATGGATACACTGGAGTGTCTTTCTGCCAGGAGAGGAGACGATGCCGTCCCACAATTCCTTGCTGCAGCAGCTCTGACAGTGATGCCCCACTCAGCTGTTCACCACAACAACCAATCAACACCATCATCCGATACATTTGAGCCTCCAGGGAAGATTTGTTCCTCTGGTTTGGTAGAACAGCTCCCACAAACCTCCATGATTGCTGTTCTAGAAAAGAGGAATCTGGGTTCTGTTCATCAGAGATTGGACCAGAACTGAAGCCAGAACCAGAACCACCTTGGTTTCCTCTCCAGCAGCTCCAAGTGGAGCAGCGTTCCTTCTGGAAAGTTGATGTCGGAGACCACCTGCTGGTGACCTAGGCTTTCATGTGCTTTGTATCCATGTTCTACATCTGTTAACATACGTTTGTTGCCATGGTGACATGATTGCATGGTCAGTCTCTGAAACCTGCTGAGATGTTTGTCGATTCAAACGCAGTCAGATGAATTCCTGCAGAGAAACTCTCAGCAAGCAGCAAGGACACAACAACAAACAGACAAGTCAGCAGACGGCGGGATGGACGCCAGCAGGACATGACTGTCATGCTTTTATAGTGTAAATGTGAACAGGAAGTTTGGTTTTTAATTTAGAATTTAGAGTCCAAACTGATGAAACTCAAGGTTTTGACTCAAATTTACTTTTCTTAAATCTAAAACCTACAGATACGGAACCCAACAGCTTCTGTCAGCTTCATTTCCAAAGAAAAGTCTGTTTTGACTTTTGAATGTAAAGTTTTTCAGGAAGACGATCATTTGATCTCTTGATTATCTCAGATGTTCTGATCCTCTGGAGCAGCTCAACCATTAACGGAGAGCTCAATGACAGTCAAGCCAAGATCAACAGAGAGGTCAGGTGTGTCACTGAGCACTGCCATCGCCATAAACTGCTGACTTTCCTGTTCATGTCCAGTCGTCCGTCAGCCTGCGGATGGTGAGTAGCATTCCACTCATTTAACCAGAAAAGCCTCTTTGCACTGTTTGATTCCAGATGCAGCCTCACTAATCCGTTAAGAACTCTCACCAGACTCCATGCAAGTATTTCACCCTTGACTGTAGAGAACTCCACGCCGTTGACATGCCAGTAACATGAGTGATGTTTGGAATAATTTAGGAAGGTCCGACACCAGAACACGTAACTGGAGACTTTGGTTGAAGTCATATTTGTTTTTGTCAGGTTCTTTCTGATGGAGCTGAATTTCTTCTGGAACATTCAGGTTTAGAAAACATTCAAAGATGGGCTTTGCTGACCTGCTGGACCAGGTGAGCAACGCGGGCTTGTTATTTTGTAATCTGATTACTCTGATGTTTGTTGATTGCTTGGACAGATGATCTCAATTTTATCATATAATGCGACTGATTCACTGTTTTGGGAGCTGATGACTGTAATCAAACTATAACTACAATTTTAAATTTCGTGATCTGTACACCATCATCGAGTAATCTGATTACTCTGTCATGTAAACTGTTTACTGTAATCTAGTAATCTGATTACTGCTGTCAATCTTACAGTGTTGTGTAATCTGATTATCAGAAGAGAGGTGATAATGCAGGCATGTAATGTGGTTCTTGTTCTCCCTGTTGCCATGGCGAGGTTGGAGGGTTTGGCAGGTACCAGTGGCTCCATGTGACTCTCATCAGTCTACCTGGTTTATTGATGGCGAGTCAGAACCTGCTGAACAACTTTGTTTCAGGAATCCCTGCCCACCACTGCAGCTTGCCAGCCAATCAAAGCATCTATAACCTGTCTGGCCACCAGGTAACATGTCTGCCTTTCAAATAATCTGATTACCTCATTACTGGCACTGATTAATTGAATGACACCTAGCTGTTTCAGGTGGAGGAAAAGCAGCTGCTGAAAGCTTTCATCCCTCTGGACTCTTCAGGAAATAGACTGGACCGCTGCCGGAGGTATCACCATCAGTTTCTTCTGTCCAGATGCGTCTGTTTGTGCCGATAGTAAACTCACCTGTTTCCAGGTACGTGACCCCTCAGTGGCAGCTGTTAACTGCTAACACCTCTGCCAATGTTAGCCACCTGCCGACTGAAGGATGTGTGAATGGATGGACATTCGACCGCTCTGAGTTCCTTGCCACCACTGTTTCAGAGGTAACAGGGAAAAACCTGCCCCAGTCTGTTTCGCCATGCCTCTGTAAAAGGAAACAGCTGTGATCCAGCCGAACCTCAAAGTGATCCGGTGGGGGGCCGGAACCACAGCTGAGGGAGACTGTCACTGTCTCTCTTCTGTCTCTCACCAGTGGGACCTGGTGTGTTCTTTGCGACCCCTGAAACAGATGATTCAGACCATCTATATGGGGGGAGTTTTAACCGGAGCTGTCATCTATGGCGGCCTGTCTGACAGGTGAGAATCATTTGCTCAAAGAACATTTTGGACCAGAAGCCTGATGTTTCCTCTATCAATTGTTCACATTCAAACCAATCAGAATCTCCCTCTCTCAGGTTTGGGAGGCGGTCTGTCCTTATTTGGTCGTACCTGCAGTTGGCCATCCTTGGCTGTAGCTCCGCCCTCTCTCCCTCTTACTCAACCTACTGCATATTCAGGTTTCTGAGTGGGATGGCAGTCTCCGGTGTCATCCTGAACGGCGTCTCACTGAGTACCTGTCTGTCTGTCTGTCCTTGTACCCGTCTGCCTGTCTAGCTACCTGTCTGCATTTTGGATCAACCTGTCTTTCTGTCTGTCTGTCCATCACCAGAGGTGGAATGGATCCCAACCAAAGCCAGGACCCTAGTGGGCACACTCACCTCCTTCTTCTTCACTTTTGGTCAGATGATCCTGGCAGGGCTCGCCTATTGGCTGAGCGATTGGCGGAAGCTGCAGGTGGCCGTCTGTGCCCCCCACTTCCTGTTCTTTGCCTACAGCTGGTCAGTAATCTTTTAAAATAAAACTGTCAGGTACTTTAGAGTGATCTGCTCTCTGATTGGTCTCACCTTAATCTTCCTCTCTAACTGGTCAGGTGGTATTCAGAGTCAGCCCGTTGGCTGGTTCTGAAGCGAAGGTCTGGGGATGCCTTAAAGACTCTTCACAGAGTTGCTCGAATAAATGGAAAGCCAGAAATGATTGACAAGTTAACTCTGGAGGTAACATGAAGAGTTCTTAAAATGGAAGATTAATTTAGAGTGATTTTATTTTGAGGTTTCCAGGAAATGGGATTTTATTCTGTAAACTCCTCCAGCCAGGAGGCCCACTGAGGGGGAGGATGGACGCTCTGGTGGTCTGGAAGTACCAGGACCAGTACTGCTGTTGTTGTTGTTGTTGTTTTTTTTATAGTTTCTGATCAAAGTTACTATATGGGTTAGAGCAAAAACCCTAAGCCTTCTAAATACAAATATCAAATCAATTTTTAACAATTTTTTACAAAAAGTTTTGTGTATGAAAATTAGATTTTGATGAAAAATACCCTCACTCAATGTTGTACAAAATGAATGGATGAACTTAAAAAAATAAAAAAGGGTCTTTGATGTTTCTTCTGATATGATCAGGTTAAAGAGCTAAGAAGAAGAGGAGAGATGGGAATTTTGTAAATGTATATTTTAATCTTGCAACAAATGATTTGTGTAAGTCTGTTTCTCGTGTGCAGCTTGAAGCTCTGCTGTTTGCTCATATGTCTGATACCCAATCAGCTACTGAGATCGGCACCATGTGACCAACAGGTCCTGCATTCTCACATGAGTAAAGAGATTGAATCCAGTCGTTCGACATTCACCGCGTACGATCTGCTGAGAACACGAGGGATGAGACGCATCTCCATCTGTCTCATCGCCGTTTGGTGAGAAAATATACTTCTGAGAACAAGTTGAGTCGTGGGGATTGAGTCAGGTGATGTTTCAACATTCATGGCGGTGGACGGTGCACCTACAATGGATCCTGACAGATCTGAGATGCAACAACAACCTACAGTATGCTGACATTAAAGTGGTTGATGGCTTGTGATGGCCAGATTATGACCAGAGGAGGCAGTCAGGGGTGAAGGGAGGTCTTTGGATGTGGGTGAGCACAGCTCTGGCTCTGACATTATCATCATACTGATGGTTAGCACTTTCCTCAGTACCAAAAGCTTTTTTTCATAAATTGCACAGAGCTAAAACAAAATAAGCAAACTTAACAAAAGCAAAAACAAAGGAAAATGGTGGGCTTGTGGTTAGCTGGTCTGGCAACATGCGTTTTGAATGAGGAGAGGGAGGCGGCATCTTGGATGAGGCCTGGAAGTAAGGTCCACAGGGAGGGGGCAGTGACCGAGAAGGTCCTAACACTCCATGGGCAGTGTGAGCAGAAGGTTAGCATAATGGGACCACAGGAATTAGAAGGGGACATGGTGATGGAGGGGGTTGGAGTGGTAGGAGGGAGATGGGTCATTCAGGGCCTTGTCGGGGTTAGCAGGACCCAGAGATCCAGCATGGTGTGATCTCTTGATCAGATGCTGAAGAGTTCAGGGCAGTTTGTAGTTAGTTGAGGGCTTTGGTAGTTCCATAGATGAGAATGTTGCACTAATCAAGCCTTTGATATAATTAAAGACATGTAGGTGTGTTTCTGCAGGACACTTGGAAGAGGGCAGAACCTGTGGAGAAACAATGCAGTTGTGGTCTGGTTGGCAGGAAGCAGAAGTTGGGGCAAGGTTGGGTTAATGATAGAGCTGCAATACTGGACCATAGAGAGCAGTCTGAAAGTGGCTTGTGCATTTGTGTGATTCACAACATCGAGAAAATACCCAAGGAACAACAACAACAGATTTCAGACTGTAAGAAGTTGGACAATCAGTCTGAAATCCTGAGATCCTTGAGCTGAGGGTCACCTGACAAGTGAGCTGACATTCTTAAATCGGCGGGGAACATAGAATGCTGTGTAAACACCAGCATTCTTTAGAACTGAGTGAACAATCGAAGACTCATATGATTGGAGTTTCTGTGTAAACTGGGCTTCATACCACTGATTATTTCATCGTACGATAACAGCACTAAACTGTGTGTTTCTGGTTTTCGCAGGTTCTCCACCAGCTTCGCCTACTATGGTTTGGCCATGGACTTGCAGAAGTTTGGGGTGAGTTCTCCATCATATTCCAGCAGGTCTGTCTGCCATGCCAAACATTGCAGCAGCTTTTACACTGAACCAGAAACTCCATAGAGCTTGCTCCAGTTCTCAAAACAGAGTTTTAATGAATGGTCTGATTGGTTGTCCAGGTAAGTATTTACCTGATGCAGATCATCTTTGGAGCAGTAGATTTTCCTGCCAAGCTTCTGGCTCTGGGCATGCTCAGCTACCTGGGGAGGAGAGTGTCCCAGGCAGCGTGTCTCTTCCTGTCCGCCTTCATCATCTTTGCCAACATCTTTGTCCCTTCAGGTAACACAGAACACTCTAATATGTGAGGTAATATTCAATATTACACAGTGATGCACACCAATGTAGAGGAATACACAAAGTGAGCAAAGATACATAATAAAACACACTAACACAGGGTAATACATAGTTTGTTTCCTTCATTTTACAATTTGCGCATATTAAAATAAAAATATACACAGACTTAGAGTGTAAGAAGTGAAATAAGGGTTATGATTAGTGTTACTGTCTGTTACTGTCCACAATAACACATAGTAATATACTGTAATGCACACTAGCACACCAACACACAGTGTCACCACTTACTACACACAGTAATACGCAGTAATCTGTGAGGTGATCCATGCCCACCCTCTCTCCCAGACATGCAAGTTGTCAGGACAACGCTAGCGTGTCTTGGTAAAGGTTTCACCTCTGCATCCTTCACAACTGTTTACCTGTACACAGGAGAGCTCTACCCTACTGTCATCAGGTGAGAGAGTCTCTCCAATAACATCATCAAGGTCAATTATTCAGGTTCATGAAGGTGTGTGTGTGTGTGTGTGTGTGTGTGTGTGTGTGTGTGTGTGTGTGTGAGAGAGAGAGAGAGAGAGAGAGCGAGAGAGAGCAAGAGAGACAGAGACTGACTTGAGTGTGCATTGTGCAGGGATAGGTACTATTTTTCACTCCCAGTGGGTGAGGGTGACTGTCAGTAGCAGTAGTGTTGGTTTTGTGGAGTGGTGGGCGGGACTTTATGGACGAGTCTCGCCATGTTTGTATTTGTGATGTATGGCATCATCACTGAATGCTTCCTGTTCAAATAAATCTTCAAACAGCTGATGATGTCAGTGAAAACTGACCAATCCCTGAGGGTCCTGATCATGTGACATGTGTTGTTTCCAGGCAGACAGGAATGGGTCTGGTGTCCACCATGGCCAGAATTGGCAGCATGGCAGCACCTGCAGTCCTTATCCTGGATGAGGTGGGATAATCTCTTTAATAAAAATCTATCTATCCCTCCATTTTCTTGCACTTATTCCTGTTGAGGGTGGTGGGGGTGGAGCCTATCCCAGCAGCCTTCCCCCTGGACAGGTCACCAGTCCATGGCAGGGCCAACACATAGAGACAGACAACCATTGGCTCTCCCAGCCACGCCTACGGTCAATTTAGAGTCTGGATTAACCCGGTCCCCTCTTGATGTCTTTGGACTGTGGGAGGAAGCTGGAGTACCAGAGAGAACCCACACAGGCACAGGGAGAACATGCAGGAAAGACCCCGTGCTCCAGCCGGGGCTCCACCCACAACCTTCTTGCTGGGGGGACACAGTGCTGATCACTGCTCCACCGGGCCGCCCCCTCCACTCACAATTTATCTGAAATTAAATAAATATCTCCAGTACAGAGATTCATCATGGAGAATATCACATCATCAGTGTACTAATCTTTCATTTAGAATATCACATCATCAGCATAGAATTTTTTTGAGTAAAGGCAGGTCCAAAACAAGACCAAAGGAAGAAATGTGGCTCCATTAACAATGCTGATGGACTCCATTTCCCAGGTACTCCCTGCTCTGCCCAGTGTGGTGTATGGGGGAGCAGCTGTGCTTGCTGGCGGCTTTGCTTGCTTCCTACCAGAAACACTGAATATTCCACTTCCTGACACCATTGAGGATGTGGAGGAGAAATGGTTAGCTAAGTTTACTCGCAGCATTTGCACTATAGAGATTGTGATGCCAAAAAACAACCCTTACCTGAGCAGTAACTGTTACTCCATCTGTCTCTCTGGAGGTCTGGAGGAAGCCTGGCCCACCAGCCAAAAGATAATGTAACCTTGAAAGAGGATGTGGCTTCTGAAGATGACCATGTGATCCCAAAGGAAGGTGTATCTTTGAAGGAGCTGAAAGAAGTTGAAGGGAGCGGCCTCAACGCCCTCTGACCAATCAGATGACACTGCATCACCGTCTGTGCCGACATCCTGTTGGACTTAATGTTTTAGGAGTTTTATTAATCAGTGAACTCAGATGATTGTTTGTTTGATTAGATATTAATGAAGGTGACCGAAATATAGGGTTGAATGTGTAAGGATACATTTTAATCACACAACAATAAAAACATAGCAGTGTATTGATCATGATGGTTTGCATTCATGTAGCACTTTTCGAAGAGTTATTTAAAAGTGATTTACAAGGTTGTAGAAGAACAACAAATGTGAAGCAAGTTTTTGAATGATTAAATTACAAAAGAGTGGATGCAAAACTAATAACATTCTGCAAATAGTGAAAAATATGTGGGTCTGATGCTTTTGCCTCATTCAGCTTGAACGAAAATTGTTCACAACACTGTCGCAATAAACAATTAGCATGAAGATTCTTCCGACTGATGTCCAGTTTGGTCAAAATGATGGGGGCTGATGACAGACTTTCCAGCTGGCAGCAGATTCCACCATCTGCCAGTGGCTGTTGTGGTCTGGGGACCTTGAGCAGGACAGATGGATGGGTGTTGTGGTTCTCCAGGGGGCCAGTGGTGCTGTACCAGGCCCACTTAGGAGCACTTCAGTTTGGCAGACGAGGAGGATGGAGGCTCTCGTTGTCGAGGGACCAGGACCCTATCTGCTGTTTATGTGTTATAATATACAAGTAAAGTCTCCATGTGGGAGTGAGAAAAACCTTAAAAAGTCACAAATTAATTTTATATTTGAAAATCACTTCTTTTACAAAGATGTGCTTCGCCAATTTACCCTCCTCCAACACTGGTCTTTTTACCAGCAAGTTTGATCTGAACAGGCCACCACTAGACTACGCCTCCTGTGGCCTGCTGTGTCACCCTGGAGGGAAACTACAGTATAACGTGGTCACATTATCTATCTGGCCAAAAAGCCAGATACTCCGCTATGGCAGTTCATAGGTCTTTGAGTCTGAAAACGGCTACTGTGTAACGTAGCAGAGCAGAGTAGACTGTAGTCGAGTAGAGCCATGGTCAACCAGAGCAGAACAGAATACAGCAGATTAGAGCAGAGCAGTCGACTGACTGTAGTAAAGTGGAGTGGTTTAGAGCCAAATAGAACAGAGTAGAGCGTAGGAGAGCAGAGCTGACTGCAGCAGCTTGGACAGGCTCAGCTGGGGCCCCCAGCAGGATGAAGCTTCAAAGCTGCATCCTGAAGATGAACCAGCCAGTTTGTTCTCAGGTGTGTATAACAGTCACCACCTACTGTGGCCTTGATATTGGTGCAGTGTTCATTCACACATGCTGTGTCTGAGGGTCAGAGGTCATGACCTGTCCATCATAACCACACCTTCACCCTGCAGGGCTCCACATGATTCTGACTGGAGATGTTGGACAGTCCAGTGACGACATCATCAGTCGGGTCAAAGAACCTGATTGTTTATACGTGTTGGATGAGCCGGAACTTGGATGTCTAATATAACCTTTCAGCTACTGATCTGAGATTTGACTGATAAGACACTGCTGCCAACATGTACATGTTTATTTGATACATTTAACATGACATATAATTAAATTCACGTTGACTGGATAAATACTATGAGGCTGTCTAGTAGATTAATTTCGATTTGTTTATCGATCAGACATTCGATTCATGTACAAAATCTGGTCAAACTAAATCAGCCAACCAAAAAGGGGCATTTGGCTTGTTTGATTTGATTGACGAGCTTTCTAGCCACTAGCAGTGCGCCTGCGCAGCTGGCAGCGTTCTGGGGGCAGGGCGAGGCGCAGCTCAGGAACACAGCGGAAGAAAATGGCGGCCGTGGCTGCAGAGCCAGGAGCTGCAGCGGTCCCAATAACAACATCAACCGCAGCGACAGACGAGGAGGGCTCGCTGGAACCGGTTCCAGCTGGCCCAGGACACGGCGGTGCCTCACAGCAGAACGACGGGGCACGGGAGCACCGCACGGCGGAGGAGGCAGCTGTCCCCCGGTTGGGGGATGGTGGGGACTCAGAGGAACGCCGCCATGTCAGGCCGGAGCTGGAGCCCGCGGCGGGAAAAGCCCTTTCTGATACCACCGGCAACGACGAGCCTGTGAATAATTTCGCGGTGGACCGACTTAGCGGAGTACCGGGAGATCCAGAAGGTGGTGGTAACATGTCTGGGCAGGCGGCATACCGCAGCATCCTGGCGGACCCGCAACCCTCTGCCGTCTTCCTGCACTCCTTCCCGGCTCCCCCGCCCGCCACCGAGGCTGGGCTGTCTCTGGCGGAACCGGCTGAACCGACCACCAATGTGACGACGGATCGGGCAGAATCCGCGGGCCGAGACCGAGGCTACACGGCTCTCGTCCAACCAGACTTGACGCCCGGTCCCGCGGAAGACGCCTTGTCTGACGGTACCGCGGAACGGAGTTCGATGCCTGGCATTGAGACGGAGACGGCGTACAGTAAAAATCCAGTGAGCTGTGAGGAGCTTCAGGGTCTCGGCCTGCCGGACTCTTCCCCCCCTTGCCGGTCTCCAAAGAGACGGCTAATGACGGACACCGTGAAGCAGGAGAGGCCCCCCGGAGAGGCGGAGCCCGGTTGCGCGGCTCCGCTGCTGGGCTGTGCGCAGGAACTGAGTCTGGGCTCTGAGGTCCGTGTCTGTTTGGACCACGTCATCGATGACGCGCTGGTGGTTTCCTTTCGGCTGGGTGAGAAGGTGTTCTCGGGTGTGCTGATGGACGTATCCAAAAGGTAAAGGCATGACGTCATAGTCCAGTAATGTGCAGTAAAACAAGTGTTTTGTATGCAATGACTGTATGTTTATTTAGTACATTTAACCAAATATTCCAAACATATTACTGTGAGAACACAGTATCACATCAGTGTAGTGTAATACTGTAGTACCGCAGTAACAAGGTTCCGATTAAACACCCTACTGGGTACGCAAACTGCTGTTATCCTTGTTTCTGACTCTGGTAATGTGAGCGGCCATTGAATGAAGTTGGTGAAATGATGACATCCGTACCGTGATTCTTTTCAGCTTTGATCTTGACTAATCAGCTGATCAGAAGAAAACAACCCTTTTGTTTGTGTGTCCTTATCCATTATGGTTATGAAGCAGTTGGACAACAAGTCTTGTTCCTTGCTGTCACGCTCTAACACATGAAATTCTACTGAAAGAGAATGAAAGACGCACAAAGTTGCCGAGATGTCAGAAGATGAAAGGTTTCTTTTCAAAAGACAACTGAGTTATTTTATTATTTTCAAAGGTGTCACCTGTGTTACGTTGATATTTCATTTTGAAAGTTAACAGGGGTGTCACTATGAGGGTATGGAGTCTCTAAGTTTCTGTCCTGTGTGCAGGTTTGGACCTTACGGCATCCCCATCACTGTGTTTCCCAGACGGGACGACCGGAGTCGGCCTCAGATGTCCCTCCAACCTGAAACCAGACAAAATGATGATCCACCCTCCAAAATGGAAGAGGTCTCTGTTAGCACACCCCCTCCTCATCCCTGGACCTCGAGACCACCACCGCTGTTTCAGGAGGGGGCGCCGTACCCCCCTCCACTGTTCATCAGGGACACCTACAACCAGGCATTACCTCAGCCGCCACCACGCAAGATCAAACGGCCAAAGCGGCGCTACCGCTCTGAGGAGCCAACCTCTATCATGAATGCCATCAAGCTCCGCCCTCGTCAGGTGCTTTGTGACAAGTGTAAAGGTGTGGTGGCATCAGCTGGTCACAGAGAGGCCCGGCGGGGTCCACTAGATCTGAGGGGCGAGGATACTTCTCGGCGGCGGAGGCCAGCGGTGGTGGATGAACCAATCTCCTTGGAGCTTAAAAGACTGAGGAGTGATGACAAAGGAGGGCGTGGTGCTGGTGACAGACGAACGCCATCAGGGCTACGCGTGTCATCAACATCATCGTCATCTTCTTCTCGCCGTGTCCTTAGGGGCGTAGCATCATCATCATCATCATCATCATCATCATCTACGTCCAACCACATGCGCCTGAAGCTGAACTCTAAGAAGGTTCTGGCCAAAGGTTCTGCTGTGGACCGCTCCAAAGCCAGACAGGTCCTCAAGAAGCTGGCCAGGAGCTCTCAACCACCACATCGCCGGTCCACTGACCAGAGCCAAAGCCAGGATTGCAGCAAGGCCATGACCCGAGCTGCTGCATTGCAGAACCACAACCAGAAGGTCCACTTTACTCGCCGCCTGCAACACTGCAGCTCCACCAACGTCAGCCCGAGCTCACACACCCCGCTTCCGCCACGAATGCGCCTCAAACCACAAAGGTACCGTACAGATGACAGTCAGGCGCCCTGCTCCTCCTCCCCCTCACCGCCAAAACAGATGACTTCAAATCCCGCCCCCACATTAAATCCAGCCCCGCCCGTTCCCTCTGCCCCAGTGCCCCACTCCACTGCCATGGAGATGCAGGAAATGCAACCTGCTGATGAGGAGGAGACGGAGCAGGAAATGGAGGGGCCTTGCCCCTCCTCCTCTTTAGACTCCTCCCACTCAGAGTGCAGCTCCTCAGAGACCTTTGACCTCCCCCCTCCTGGAGACAACCCCTCCTGCTCTCCCCCTGCTCCCCCTCAGTCATCCACCCCTCCCCCCCCCAGAGTTGATATTGAAGAGACGCAGGCCGGCGGCGGTGAGGAGGAGGAAGAGGAAGCAGGTGAACTGAAGAGGCGTCGCAAGTCTTCCACATCTTCGTCCTCCTCAGCGTCGTCGTCGTCGTCTGTCTTCTCGAAGTCCGTGTCCAAGTGTTTGCTCCCTGATGGGCGGACGGTGTGTGTCGGGGATATCGTCTGGGCAAAGATCTATGGCTTCCCCTGGTGGCCAGCACGTGTGCTTGGCATCACGGTGGCACGGCGTGGTGACACAGGGCTAGCAGTGCGTCAGGAGGCACGTGTCTCCTGGTTTGGCTCACCAACCACTTCCTTCCTGCCGCTCTCCCAGCTATCCCCCTTCCTGGAGAGTTTCCAGTCCCGGTTTGACAGGAAGAGGAAGGGGCCATACCGCCGCGCCATTGCTGAAGCAGCCAGCGCTGCCAAACAGCTGACACCTGAAGTGCGGGCTCTGCTCACACAATTTGAAACGTAGCACTAGCTACTCCTGGCTCCCCGTCTTGCCCCACCCTCTTGGCCACAGCCCTGTCCATTACAAGAAATGTGAGAAGCCCGTCTCAAGCTCAGACTGAAACTGACACCAACAGACAGACATTTCTGTTTCTGTTTCCTGTGCTGTTCTTCCTATTGGGAGAGAAGGTGTAGCTTCTGCGTCACCTGACAATGCTGAGGGGAGCAGGAGGCGGGCCTCATCTCAGCTTCAGCAGGTGTCAGTCAGTGGCAGGTTTCCACTCATTGCTTGTTCAGTTCACCAATGGTCACAAAATCATATTTATATCGGACACATCTTCATGATATCACAGTGATGTCATCAGCCGTGTTCAAAATGTTGATCAACAGCGACAGCTTGAGTTCTGTTTGGACGCTGCGATACATCAAGCATGTGACCCGGGTCCGTCCGGTGGAGTGAACCTAGAGTGCTGATGTGTCTCTTCCTGTTGTGACGGTTCTCCTGAAAATAAGACTGTTAACATCCAGATTTAAAGACTGCATTTTTCAGAGGCCAGGGCCCAAGCAGGGTCCAGACTCTTATGTGTTCTTGGTTTGATCACATGATCAAGGCTGCATCTCTGATTAGTCATTTGACACTGATTGATCAACAGAGTGAGTTACCTGCATTGGGTGTCTGTAGTTTAGGAACAGGTCTGTAAAGTCTGGGTGACGTTTCTCTAGTCCAGGATAAGGGTTTCTGTAGTCTGGTTCAGGTCCAAGATCAGGTCTGTGAAGTCTGGTTAAGGTCCAGGATCAAGTCTGAGCAGGTAACATACTGATTGACACAGGAAGTGAATTATTGTCTGGTCAGGTATCATGTTTATCAAAACCTCTGATTGGCTCGAGCTGTGTCTGATATCACTTGCAATGATCAGCTGGCCATGGCCCGGCAGGCCCCACGACTCCCTGAAACAGTAGTCGTCTCTGCTTTTGCCAGCCAAGGGCGCTGGAAGGTCAAATGAAGGGATGTTAAGGTGAGTGTCAGGAGAGGCAGGCGGCGAGCATGTTTGAAATGCTCTTGAGAATAACAGACTTATCCTCAATCACGTGACAACAATGTGGTCGCGGCACCTTAGGCAGCTCCCCCCAACTATTATCAATGATTCTGTTGCAGTCACAAAGATTGGAGCGCTCATATCCTGAGGGTGTACTGCCAATTTCGGATGTCACTGTTAACAATGACAGAGCCTGTTTGAGCGTCAATCCCAGTGTATGGCTGTTGCTGCTGTCCTACGCTGTCCACTGGCCAACAGCCATGTGTACTACCTAGCATACCTCGCCAAGCTCACTTTGACTAGCTGCAGTCAGTTCCAGGCAAGTTTACTAGAGCCTGGCTCAACCTTGCCAAATCTTCCTGAGTATCAGATTATACTGAGAAATCAATATCATCAGGCTAGCAGACACTGCTGGTATGCCGAGCTGCTCACAGGCAGCTGGTGAGTAAGCTGGCAGTGCTCATGATGGCCTGCTGACAATTTGCTGCCGGCTCAGTTGTCTGTCGTAGTTATCACGTTGTACTCCGTCTGACTTTACAACAGTCAGCTAAAATGCTATCCACTTATTTACCCCCAGTTTTTCTCTACCACATACCTGTACTTGGTACAAGAAGGGGCTGTGATTTGAGCGGTCGGCTGAATAAATCAGTTCTCCTATTCAAACATCTGGTTCCCTGGTGTCCAGATCAGAGACCTGAAATCAGGTGTGTCTCCTAGCAGCTGGAGATATCTGAAGGTCCAGTTCTACATCAGATCCACCAGTAAACACCAGACTGGTGGATGTTGGAGTGGTGGAGTCTTAAAAACCCGGGTTGCTAACAAGAGTCTGGAGGAGCCTACAGAGGTCGTGGAGGTCATTAAAGGTCATCAGGGGAAACAGAAGAAGCCTGAAGCTCAGTGGTGGTGACCTTGAAGTCATGTGACCCTGGTGTCGCTCCTTCCTAGGCTACCGTTAGCTTAGCACTGCTAACCATTGCCTTCAGGCTTCCAGCATCATCAGAGGGTTCATTAGTGAAGATGATCTTGATGAACTAAACCTGGAAGATCATCAACTTCTGTTCACCAGAGCTGATTTACTGGTTCAATCACCACAATCACATGGAGCGATCCTATTGGCTGCTGGGAGGAACCAGGAGATGACCACTTCCTGTTGGACTACAAAAATACCTCATCCCTGCAGCGCTTTAGAGGCAGGTGACGTCAGACACAGCCAGAGTCAGGCTTGATCATGTGACTGTTCAGCCAATCAGGAGACCTTTGTCTAATCGGGAGCTCAGAGACATTGCTGACAGCTTCTCTGAAGGAGGAGGAGGAGGAAGATGGCATTCCCTCTCTGCTGTCAGACTCTTTTTACCGTCTGTTTGCAGATCAGAGATTCTGAACTAAAACTGTTGGACTAAAAACCGGAAACCAGAATCGACCCGTGTCCGTGTTCTTTTCTGATGTTTGAAATCTGAATAAATGGTAAAACTTGTCTTTGAATGGTCATCGTCATTCTTCTTCTGTGCTTATTTTCCTGGAGGACTCTTGGTGGCGTTACTTCAGCTGCCTCAGATTTTCTCACCTGCAAACAGATGTTTGGTAAATGGGTCTCCAGATGTGTGTTTATCCCAAAATATCAGCAATATCACAGTTGAACATGTATCTGTGAAACTTTTTTTTGTTTTTTTTTACTATGTCATGTTGCGGATTTTCTCCAAAAACATCAATGACAACCAGAGTGGGAAAATACCTACAGGTACTAACTAAATACTGGAAAGTAATTTCACTGGTCAAATGCAGCACAAGCACCTGCCGGTACTGGCTAATACTAATGTATAAATCCTGTTAGGATGGGGCTAGTTGCTGGTGAAATAAATTGGCCAACCACTGGAAAGACAAGGACATGTTAAACATTGACAAACATTTTGGGGGGAAATGCTAAGAGAATTTTAAGGTATTTCTTGCTAAATTGTAGAAGCCAAATTTAAATAGATGAATTTGTGGACCAGTGGAAGGACAGCGAGGCAGGTGAAGAGCCTGATGACTAAAGGTCCTTGAAGATTAGATAGTTTTTGGTTTGTTTTAATCTGCAGTAGAAAGTTGTTGAATATTGGTGCTTGATAAATCCTGGAATAGGTTTTTGGTGTTGGTTATTTCGACGGTTTTGGAAGCAGCTGCAAACAACACTTGCCATGATGCACCTGCAATGACCTGTTCAAGCAGAAGATGTTTGCGTAACCCAATTTATTTAAAAAAATATTTGTGAAGTCGTGCTTTTTTTCAGTGAATCATCAGAGTAATGTTATACGTCTCTTACAACAAGCAAGTGATGTCATGTTTTTGTGGGGCATTGAGTCAACTTGGAAATGTGAGTTTGTAGGTAAATGAGTGACTGGTCGTGTGAGCATGGGGAGGAGTGTCGTGGTGCCATGGTGCTACTTGGCGTTACTGACACTGAAGTGCTTCTGATTGATTGTCTGTTGCCACGGTATCAACAAAAATGGAAAGAGAGTTCAAAACAACAAACCAAATGAAAAAAAAAAAAAAACTGGGAAAACCAGGTGGAACATCTTGACCATCAGAGGTGGCAGCGCTTAGTGCCCCGAGGAATGGCCACCATTTTGGCCACCAACATACAGCAAAACCACTGTGGTGGTGTTGAAATATTCAAATAAAAAGGCTACTGTAGTGTGATTCCTATGCAAGACATCAGGGTTTCCTCTAAAGTCTACTGGTTGATGATGAGACAATCGTCTTTCCTGACATCAACGATGACGCATCTCTCTCTCTCTCTCCCTGCAGCACCGCCTCTCTGAAGAGTTGCTGACACTGAGAATCCTGCACTGCCTTGCTGACCAATCGCCAGCCAATCACATGAACAAAATCAATCAATAACTTATGAAATTGAAGAGTTTATATTTATAAAGATGATATGTATCAACCAATATTGATCTTGTCACAGTTTTCTTTATCAGAAGCCATTTCCATGGATACATGTTCAGATCAATTACTCCTTGTGTTGAAGGGTTATTCTCGTTTCCTGAAATCAGCTTTGTTATTGATATCATTGATTAAGTCAATCAAGCTCAAGGACTGGTGAGCTACAGTGTATGAGCAACAAGGGGAGATAGTCTTTGTGATCGGTCAAAAATGCTTTTGTTGTGTTGGTTGGACAAATTTTTTTCTCTAAAATCTGAAAAGGTCACTTAATATGTGGATGTCACTTTTCATGACAGACCAAATATATTCATGTGAACAGTCTCTAACATTGTGTTCCAGTTGGTCAAGACGTCTACCAGATAATCAATGGTGGGTGTCGCCATGGCTGCTTTAGTTCATCTAAATGTTATTCTGAAATGTTAAATATTTCTGATTCATTCTCTCAGCTGCCAAAGTGGAAGAAGTCTACCAGATGTTTCCAGCTTCGAGCTCTAGCTACCATCTGGCTGACCAGATACTGTAGCTACTGTATTTTCTGTTGCTCAGCTAACTTCTGGAGCAAGTGAACACATGATACAACGCACACCAAATGTTGATGAAAGTGATGAAAATCACATGATCATTGTTATTGTCAAAACTGCAGATGATCAATAAAGTTTGCATATGTGAAAGTGTCTTATTTCCCTTTTATTAGTTGTGGATTTTACAAAACTATATGCACATTCACTGCATCCATAAGGTAAAGAAGATGCCACAAGGTCAAATGGCAATGACACAAGTCCCATGAGAATGCCATGAAAAAGCAGTGGCTGCTTGCCTCATACGCCTCTTATTGCTCCAATTCTATTGAACACAACAGCATCCAGATAGTCAGAGGTGTTGTGTCAGTTGAAATCAGTTTATTCTGGTTGCGCCACAGTGTTCTCCGTCCACAGGGACTTCATGGTCACTAGATGGAGTATTGAGGCCATGACTCAATTAATATTTTTCAGTGGGACTATGAAAGTTCTACATCTTCATGCCATGGTCATACAGCTCATTGGGTTGCAGCCATTGCTGGTATTTGCCACCCAAGAGTCTGGCATGGTGGACTGTTCTGGACTGGAGGAGGCACATGGCATGAAGCAGCATGTGGCCATGTTCAGGTACATTGGGACCCCCCCCCCCAAAAAAACCCCAAAACAAACGCTATTAAAAACAGTAGAGTTCACACAGATAAGAACAAAAAACCCGAATGTCAAAAACTTTGAAGATGTCATGTGATGTGACCTGATACTAACTGAGGAAAAGCCTACAGCTGCCAATTAAAGGATGTTGCAGATGTTTCTGTACTGTTATCTGTGACTGTAAAGAAAATTTGTTGTCCAGAAGCAAATAGTTAGTTATGCCTATTTTACACTTGTCAAGTGTCAGCACTAACCATCAGTAATCAGTTATGGCAGCCATATCAGCTGACACACCTGTTTTGCGTTTCAGGTGAAAGTCCACAGAGATGATCATTAACCATCTCATGCACTCTCTTCCAAAGACACCGCACATGTGCCCTGGACACCAGACAGCTGCAGGAGAAATGGATGATGACTGTCAGGTAAAGTCATCATTGATTATTGAAGAAATGATTAAAGAGGATTTGTGTGTGGTGAGGTTTAGTGGCTGGCAGCCCCCAAGAGTGGCTTCACGCTTCTGCAGGTTATTCATTTAACTCAAAGCGTCACTTGTCCACATCATTTTCCAGGCAAATAAACTCTGAGCATGTCAAGAAAATTTCTGGAGACATTTGCAGGATGCCATTTTGCTATTGATGTATTTAGGTGGCTGACCAGTAAGTTCTCCCCCCTTAGCTACTTTTACTATGTCTGTCAAGCTGTTGCACCAAGGGTCATGTCAATCAACTGGGAGACAACAGCTTGTGAAGGAAGAGAATGCACCTGTCTTAGTTTGAAAAAAGTTTGTTGATAAAGAATGTTGGTCACTGGTGAAGTTAACTCTGGTTATAAGGTGGTTACCCCTAACCCAAGTTCACGTTCAGTCTAAATTGACCAAAATTCCTCGAAACTACAGTCAACCATCTTTGTTAATTTTTTCTTGACAATCCAACAAGGAGGGTCTTAAGTCTGCTCTTAAACCTAGAGAGGGGGTCTGGGTCCTGGACTGAAACTGGGAGACGGTTCCACAGGAGGGGAGCCTGGTAGCTGAAGGCTCTGGCTCCATTCTACTGTTAGAACTCTAGGAACCAGCAGGAACCCTGCATCCTGGGAGTGAAGGGTTCTAGCTGGATCATAGGGGACTAGGAGCTCTGGCAGGGATGAAGGAGCCAGGTTGTTGAGGACTTTGATGGGAGAAGAAGAATTTTAAATTCTGTTCTGAATCTGACAGGGAGCCATGCAGAGAAGCAGTCCAGGGGAGACCTGGTCTCTGCTACCAGTTCTAGTCAGGGGGGCAGCAGCGTTCTGGACCAGCTGGAGAGTCTTTAGGGACTTATTAGTCCAGCCTGGTAGGAGGGAGGTGCAGTAATCAAGCCTGGAAGTGACAAAAGCAGGGACTAGTTTTTCTGCATCTTCTTGAGCCAGGATGTGTCTGATCTTAGCGATGTTACGTAGATGGAAGAAGGCGTCCTGGAGGTTTGCTGAATGTGGGAGTTAAAGGGTCCTGGTCAAAGAGAACTCCTAGGCTCCAGCAGCATTTTGGACCAGCTGGAGAGTCTTTAGGGACTTATTAGTCCAGCCTGATAGGAGTGATTTGCTGTCGTCCAAGTCCTCAAGTCCCTCTCCCTCCATTGGATGAAAAGATTTTTTTTTTTTTGCCAGTGTGGGAAACACTTTTGTGGATCAAATTCCTCTAACTAGTGACTGCCTGACTGATAATGTCACCGGCTTCTTCTCTGCCATACAAAGCTTTGAACCTCCTGTAATGAAGTGACTGACATTATCATTAACTTTGGCAAGTCAGATGTTGGTGATAATGAAATTAAGACCAATGTGGCAAAGTTCTTACCACTCTTGGAAGACAGTGATTCTATTGTCTTTGATAATTAGGGCCTGAGCCAGAAGGTACTTCAGGCAAGGCAAGGCAAGGCAAGGCAATTTTATTTGTATAGCCCGTTTTCACAAACAGTTTGTCTCAAAGGGCTTCACATGGCATCATAACAACATCCTCTGCCCTCAGAGCCTCACATCGACTGAGGAAAAACTCCATAGAAAACCCTTTTAACAGGGAAAAATCTGAGAAACCTCAGGGTGAGCAACAGAGGAGGGATCCCTCACCCAGGACGGACAGACGTGCAGTAGATGTTGTCACAGACAAGAAAACAGTTTACAATACAAAATGTGTTGAAGAAGAAGAAGGAAGCTTCTGGTAGGGGAGGCAGGGAGAGCAAGCCAGCTTGATGGGGGACTGGCAGACTGGTTCATGGAAGGGGAGCGCAGGCCGGTGTAACAGTAGGGAATAAGAGGGGGGGGGGGGCGATGCAGGCGGCGGTTGGGGCTCTGGTGGATCTGTGGAAACACAGAGAGACTGCGAGACACCAAGGCCAAACTACAAAGTGCAACAAGTAATGGTAATGACAGTTCCAAAAATCTGCAGGGAGGAGAGGACGAGAGAGGGGGAGAGGAGAGGAGAGGAGGGAAGGGCTCCATGTAACCTGATGTGTCCCCCAGCAGTCTAAGCCTGTAGCAGCATAGCTATCAATGGTTCAGAGCTACCTGAACCAGTCCTAACTGAAGGCTCTGTCATAGAGGAAGGTCTTAAGCCTGGACTTAAACGTAGTTAAAGTGTCTGCCTCTCTGACCCATGGAGAGATGCTGGTTCCACAGTAGAGGAGCCGGTACCTGAAGGCTCTACCTCCCAGTCTGTTTTTATTGATACTGGGAGTCACTAACAGACCTGCATTCTGGGAGCGGAGTGCTCTGGTGGGACAGTAGGGACTAATGAGCTCTTTCAAATAGGATGGAGCTTTATCATTGAGAGCCTTATAAGTCAGCAGAAGGACTTTGAAGTCGATTCTAGATCCTACAGGAAGCCAGTGGAGAGAAGCTAAAGTGGGAGAGATGTGTTCTCTCTTCTTAACTCCCGTCAAAACCCTGGCTGCAGCGTTCTGGACCAGCTGGAGACTCTTTAGAGAGTATTTAGGACATCCTGACAGGAGAGAGTTGCAGTAGTCCAGCCGAGAAGTGATAAATGCATGCACCAGTTTTTCAGCATCACTCTGGGAAAGGATATTCCTAATCTTAGCGATACTTCGCAGATGGAAGAAGGCGGTCCTAGTCACATGCTTTATGTGGGAGCTGAAGGAAAGGTCCTGGTCAAAAATGACCCCAAGGTTCCTTGCAGTTGTACTCAAAGTTAGGGTGATGCCATCTAGAGTAGAGATCCGATTCAAGAGTGTGTCCCTGTGGTGTTTAGGTCCAAAAATGATTACCTCAGTTTTATCTGAATTGAGCATTAAGAAGTTAGAAGACATCCAGGATTTAATGTCTTTCAGGCAGTCTTGCAGATGAGTAAGCTGGCTTGTGTCGTCTGGCTCCATCGACCAGTAAAGTTGTGTGTCATCTGCATAACAGTGGAAGTTGATCGAGTGCTTCCGGATTATGTCACCTAATGGGAGCATGTAAAGAGTGAAGAGAATCAGCCCTAAAACTGAACCCTGTGGTCCACCATATGTGACTCTGCTATACTCAGAATGGTCATTATGAACATTAACAAACTGAAACCTGTCAGATAAGTAGGACTTAAACCATTTTAGGGCAGTTCCTTTAATCCCAATGTCATGGTCTCGTCTCTGTAGCAGGATGCTGTGGTCGATGGTGTCAAATGCAGCACTGAGGTCCAAAAGGACAAGCACAGAGACAAGACCTCTGTCTGAAGCTATAAGAAGATCATTAGAGACTCTGACCAGTGCTGTTTCAGTGCTATGGTGTTCCCTGAATCCAGACTGGAAGGCTTCAAAGAGCTCGTTGCTGTGCAAATGTTCATGTAGCTGCTCCAGGGCAACCTTCTCAAGGATCTTGGAGATGTAGGGGAGGTTGGATATCGGCCTATAGTTGGCTAACACATCTGGGTCAAGAGAAGGTTTTTTAAGTAAAGGGTTGATGACAGCCACCTTAAAGGCCTGTGGCACATAACCTGTGACTAAGGAAAGATTAATTTGATTTAATATAGAAGTGTTGACTAGAGGGAAGGCATCCTTAAGGAGGCTTGTTGGGATGGGATCCAGCAGACAAGTGGCTGACTTGGAGGAACCGACTGCAGAAGTTAATTCTGACAGGTCGATGGGGGAGAAGCTGTCCAAGTATGCACCAAGTCTGGGAGGTGCTTCTATGGGGACTGTAGTCTGTCCTCCATTACTGGCAATCTTCGTTCTAATATTCACAATCTTTTCAGTAAAGAAAGAAAGGAAGTCGTTACTGCTGAGAGTTGGGGGATGCATGGCTCAACAGCACTATGGTTCTTGGTGAGCCTGCCCACGGTGCTGAAGAGGAACCTGGGGTTGTTCTTATTCTTTTCTATCAGGGACGAGTAGTAAGCGCTTCTGGCATTACGGAGTTCTTTTTTATATATTAATAAACTCTCCTTCCAGGCTTGGTGGACTTCCTCGTGCTGGCTGGAATGTGTCTTCCTTTCCAGTTGTCTGGTCTTCTGTTTTAAGGCACGCAGCTCTGGGCTGTACCAGGGAACTATTCTTTTCTGGTTGATAACCTTCTTCTTCAGGGGAGCTACGGCATCATGTGTCCCAAGGAGTGCTGCTGCAGTGCTGTCCACAAGATAGTCCACCTGGGTGGGGTGAAATCAGCATAACTGCCCAATATATTATTACAAGATGTGGCAGCAAGCTCTGCTGGAATAAGCTCCTTAAATCTAGAAACAGCAGTGTCAGATAGACTTCTACTGAAGCAGGACTTTTTCCCAGGTAGAATATAATTTGTTAAAGTAAATTCAAATGTAATTAAGGAGTGATCAGACAAGACAGGGTTCTGAGGAAGAACTATGATTAGGTCAGCTTCTATTCCATAAGTGAGTACTAAATCAAGGATGTGATTAAAAGTGTGAGTGGGTTTGTTTACCCTCTGACAGAAGCCAACAGAATCAAGAAGCGACTTAAACGCAGTGGCCAGAGAATCATCATTGACGTCCACATGGATGTTAAAGTCACCCACTACAATGACTTTGTCTGAGTTCAATGCCAAGTTAGAGAGAAAGTCAGGGAATTCTTCTAAGAACTCAGAATAAGGGGCAGGAGGACGGTACACCACAGCAAGTAAGAGTGGTTTCTCTGCTTTCCAGTCTGGGTGGGAAAAGCTGACAATAAGGCTCTCAAATGAGTTAATGAACTGTTAGGTCGAGGGTTAAGCACCAAATTTGACTGATAGATTGCAGCTACTCCTCCTCCTCTGCCAGTGGTGTGAGGTACATGGTAGTTAATGTAACCAGGAGGGGAAGATTCATTTAAACTAACATACTCATCTTGCTGCACCCAGGTTTCAGTGAGTGCTAATACACCAATCTGATAATTAGTAATTAAATCGTTCACTAGGAGAGACTTGGATGCAAGAGATCGAATATTAAGCAAACCACATTTAATAGTTTTACTGGGTTGGTTTGCTGGAGCAGTGGTTTTAATTTTAACTTAGTTGCTATAAGTTACTCCTCCAGATTTGGGTGCAGGCTTATAAAGCCTCAGGGCAGACACAGTTTCTATAGGCTGGGTGGGTGACAACACCAAGGAACCAGCAGAGGGGTGTGTTAAACTGCAGCTCTGCCTGCTGGTCTGAACTCTGGTTGCTTGTCAGGGATTAGTATTGCTAATAAATTGGCCTATGTTCCTAGATAAGAGAGATGCACCATCCAAAGTAGGATGGACGCCATCTCTCCCAATCAGACCAGGCTTTCCCCAGACGGATCTCCAATTGTCTAAGTAAGCCACGTTGTTAAGGCGAAGACCCTATTAAGTTTGCTTGGCAGAGCAACACATTAGCAGCACTAAAAACACTAAAAACACCCACTAACCAGTGTCCCAGGTCCCCCCAACACCCATGAGGCAACTGGGCCAGACGGCCTGGAGCCGGTTTTCACATCCACACCATTCAAAACCTGGTCCTGGACTGTTCTTGCTGTCAATGAGCGCGCGCTATATGTGCATAATGCGCGTAACGCGCATAATCTAATTTGACCCCCTGAACATGCATGAAATTCGCTGAAATTCGGCACAATTGTCCGGTCTGGTTAAACATTCACTAATCAAAAATCAAAACACCACAAAAGTCTATAGCGCCACCTAGGGAGCCACACAAAAAAAAGATAATTTTTTATAATTTCGAGTGCTGTAACTCCGCACACGAAACTCCCACAAACATGGGACCAACACCGTTGGACTTGTCTCATCAACACCAACAATTCTTACACTCTGACCCCTCACCTGTCTACAACAGAATGTCCACAAATTGGACAAAACTGTCAAAATCAGGACTTTTTTTACTCCCCGAACAAAATCTATCTCCTCCTAAACTGTAAATGCCAGGGCTTCCAAACTTTCACACATTACTCTCCCAACTGTGCTCTTCAAAATCTTTACAGGTTAATATACTACGCGCTCGGTTCCCATTTTACAAGCCCTCAAAGAGGGGGAGACACGTTTCACGCTTACAATGGAAGTCTATGGGGAGAGCGTGTCCTCTCAGGGTACATACTGTCAAACAAATGCTTCTCACGTCTACACCATACATCCCACAGCTTTTAAAAACACACCACTGTATTCCTGACAAAAATCCCTATAAAACTATGGTATTATGTGTGACTTTTGACCAACGTATGCCGAGTTATTCAGCTTTTACACACTACAATTTTCTTAATCCTCCTCTCTCTCCGCTCTAGCACAGATCAAAGACAGAGCAGTGGGGAGGGGTTCTTAAAGGGCCAGCTCTCAGCTCTGCTCTCACTCTAGCACAGATCAGAGACAGAGCAGTGGGGAGGGGTTCTTAAAGGGCCAGCTCTCAGCTCTGCTCTCACTCTAGCACAGATCAAAGAAAGAGCAGTGGGGAGGGGTTCTTAAAGGGCCAGCTCTCAGTTCTGCTCTCACTCTAGCACAGATCAAAGACAGAGCAGTGGGGGAGGGGTTCTTAAAGGGCCAGCTCTCAGCTCTGCTCTCCACTCTAGCACAGATCAGAGACAGAGCAGTGGGGGAGGGGTTCTTAAAGGGCCAGCTCTCAGCTCTGCTCTCACTCTAGCACAGATCAAAGACAGAGCAGTGGGGGAGGGGTTCTTAAAGGGCCAGCTCTCAGCTCTGCTCTCACTCTAGCACAGATCAAAGACAGAGCAGTGGGGGAGGGGTTCTTAAAGGGCCAGCTCTCAGCTCTGCTCTCCACTCTAGCACAGATCAGAGACAGAGCAGTGGGGGAGGGGTTCTTAAAGGGCCAGCTCTCAGCTCTGCTCTCACTCTAGCACAGATCAGAGACAGAGCAGTGGGGAGGGGTTCTTAAAGGGCCTGCTCTCAGCTCTGCTCTCTCTCTAGCACAGATCAGAAACAGAGCAGTGGGGAGGGGTTCTTAAAGGGCCAGCTCTCAGCTCTGCTCTCACTCTAGCACAGATCAGAGACAGAGCAGTGGGGAGGGGTTCTTAAAGGGCCAGCTCTCAGCTCTGCTCTCACTCTAGCACAGATCAGAGACAGAGCAGTGGGGGAGGGGTTCTTAAAGGGCCAGCTCTCAGCTCTGCTCTCACTCTAGCACAAATCAAAGACAGAGCAGTGGGGGAGGGGTTCTTAAAGGGCCAGCTCTCAGCTCTGCTCTCACTCTAGCACAGATCAAAGACAGAGCAGTGGGGAGGGGTTCTTAAAGGGCCAGCTCTCAGCTCTGCTCTCACTCTAGCACAGATCAGAGACAGAGCAGTGGGGAGGGGTTCTTAAAGGGCCAGCTCTCAGCTCTGCTCTCACTCTAGCACAGATCAGAGACAGAGCAGTGGGGGGGGGGGTTCTTAAAGGGCCAGCTCTCAGCTCTGCTCTCACTCTAGCACAAATCAAAGACAGAGCAGTGGGGGAGGGGTTCTTAAAGGGCCAGCTCTCAGCTCTGCTCTCACTCTAGCACAGATCAAAGACAGAGCAGTGGGGAGGGGTTCTTAAAGGGCCAGCTCTCAGCTCTGCTCTCACTCTAGCACAGATCAGAGACAGAGCAGTGGGGAGGGGTTCTTAAAGGGCCAGCTCTCAGCTCTGCTCTCACTCTAGCACATATCAGAGACAGAGCAGTGGGGGAGGGGTTCTTAAAGGGCCAGCTCTCAGCTCTGCTCTCACTCTAGCACAGATCAGAGACAGAGCAGTGGGGGAGGGGTTCTTAAAGGGCCAGCTCTCAGCTCTGCTCTCCACTCTAACACAGATCAGAGACAGAGCAGTGGGGGAGGGGTTCTTTAAGGGCCAGCTCTCAGCTCTGCTCTCCACTCTAACACAGATCAGAGACAGAGCAGTGGGGGAGGGGTTCTTTAAGGGCCAGCTCTCAGCTCTGCTCTCACTCTAGCACAGATTAAAGACAGAGCAGTGGGGGAGGGGTTCTTTAAGGGCCAGCTCTCAGCTCTGCTCTCACTCTAGCACAGATTAAAGACAGAGCAGTGGGGGAGGGGTTCTTTAAGGGCCAGCTCTCAGCTCTGCTCTCACTCTAGCACAGATCAAAGACAGAGCAGTGGGGGAGGGGTTCTTAAAGGGCCAGCTCTCAGCTCTGCTCTCACTCTAGCACAGATCAGAGACAGAGCAGTGGGGGAGGGGTTCTTAAAGGGCCAGCTCTCAGCTCTGCTCTCACTCTAGCACAGATCAGAGACAGAGCAGTGGGGGAGGGGTTCTTAAAGGGCCAGCTCTCAGCTCTGCTCTCACTCTAGCACAGATCAAAGACCGAGCAGTGGGGGAGGGGTTCTTAAAGGGCCAGCTCTCAGCTCTGCTCTCACTCTAGCACAGATCAGAGACAGAGCAGTGGGGGAGGGGTTCTTAAAGGGCCAGCTCTCAGCTCTGCTCTCACTCTAGCACAGATCAGAGACAGAGCAGTGGGGGAGGGGTTCTTAAAGGGCCAGCTCTCAGCTCTGCTCTCTCCACTCTAGCACAGATCAAAGACAGAGCAGTGGGGGAGGGGTTCTTAAAGGGCCAGCTCTCAGCTCTGCTCTCACTCTAGCACAGATCAAAGACAGAGCAGTGGGGAGGGGTTCTTAAAGGGCCAGCTCTCAGCTCTGCTCTCCACTCTAGCACAGATCAAAGACAGAGCAGTGGGGGAGGGGTTCTTAAAGGGCCAGCTGGCAGCTCTGCTCTCACTCTAGCACAGATCAGAGACAGAGCAGTGGGGGAGGGGTTCTTAATAGGCCAGCTGGCAGCTCTGCTCTCAGCTCTGCTCTCAGCTCTGACAGAGATGGCAGAGAGCGAGCAGAGAAGGGAGGGGCTCTTAAAGGGCCGGCTCTCAGCTCTGCTCTCACATTGGGCAGCGCACTGAGGCTCGTATCTCCTAAACTACAAGGCCTAGGGATTTGCCAATTACACCGTTGGATTAGAGCCGGTGTCAAGGACGCGGCCATAGGCCGCGCAGGGGCTCAGGCCCTAACAACGCTGCTTGCAGCTTTAATATTACATTTGTTTTTGTATCATTTTGCTTTTGTTTGGAGCTGAATAAACTAAGCTCCAAATTATTTTTATCAAGAGAGTCCTTGGTGTCTCAAAGTGGTGTTTCCAGCTTGGTACATAAAATGGCAATGTCCAGTACAGCTAAAACATGTTTCCCATTTTACTCCTTAAATGCAAGATCTTCATGGTGCAGCGGGTTAAGAACAGTCCCACTACTTTTTAGTCCATGGCTGTCCTATTATGATGCTAGTTTAGTAAGCACAATAGCATGTAGCTTGCTGGCCATCTCTCATAAAAGTAAACCCTGCGTGCATCTCCCGCATCTCATGCTCTTGTCCCTGATGTGTAACATCCAGTCAGTTCAGTAAGACGATAGAGTTGCTCAGTCAGTGTGTTAAAGACCATAACACGTGTCTGTCTCTACAATCAGACTCAGCATCACTTGGCCGAGGGGCGGAGCCACAAGGCAGACCAGGATAACCTGCCAGTGGGAGAAGACCAAAAGACTAAACAGCCAACAGGCATGCAGGGGTTGGGCTCAGATATGATTTACACAATAGAGGATGTCCCACCCTGGTACCTGTGTATTCTACTGGGCCTACAGGTAAACTTGGATTACCTAGGTAATAGATTGAGATCAGATTGGGATTAGGGTGGAATTTGACCAAATCAGTCATTAGTTGTACACCCTAGAACTGAAATCCTTTCAACTTCAGATGACTGAAAAATAAGTTCAATCATTGATAAAGAACCAAATGTCTTAGCTGGATCCAACCAACTAGGTGGACCAATGACAGGCCACAGAGAGATGTGCTGTCCAATCAGATAACAGAAAGGTTAATGCTGATGTTGCTTTTCCTCAGCACTACTTGACATGCTTCAGTGGTACTGTGGCGGTACCCTTCCTCCTGGCTGAGGCCATGTGCGTGGGTCGAGACCAGAACACCATCAGTCAGCTGATTGGCACCATTTTCACCACTGTTGGGATCACGACCCTGATTCAGACTACGCTGGGAGTCAGGTGAGATGCAAAATCCACATTTCTGCAGTATTTTCAATTTGTGTATTTGCTCGGTTCACTGTGGTGGAAAAATACTTGAAACCCACAATAAAAAAATTGATGTGCAATACCAAACAGGATGACTATGATACTGCTCAGGCTTCCAAATATAAATACCACCAGTTTACATGTGTAATTGAGCTGTCCAGTCAAGGATCGGCTGTACCCTGACACTGGTTTTCAACTCACAACATCAAACTAGCATTTCCTACCAGTTTGTGTGGGTGTTCACATGAAAGGAGCAGGGCCAGCGCTACATGACCATGACCAAGGTGTAGTGGTGGAGAGCTGCATTTTTTGTTCTAGAAGAATAAATTCATTTAACTCACTTAATCCTCACAAATATGAGGCATATGAATCCATAAACCACAGCTGCTGTGGCCGAAGCAGGAAGGATAGCTGCAACTCGTGTCAGCTGACCTCTAATATCAGTCTTAGATCTTCAGACACCAGTCAGTCCAGACCCGGAACACCTTTGATTGACATCAATCACTATTGGTGCCCTTCTTTCAGCTGCAGCTGGGTCTTAATTCATCAAGTGTCAGACTGTGATTATGTCACAGGTCAATTCCTTCCTCTGACTGGTTAATTTAAATTATTCCAGTCATCAGTGTTGTTCATAGATGAAACACCAATAGTTTATTTCCTCGCAAACTCCTGTGAGCCCCTCCCATCATCTCCAAACTGATGGCAAATTATCAATGGATGAAAGATGATGACAACGTCATGACATTTGATTGGTCAGTGGATGGAGCTTGTGTCTTGCTCCAGAGCAGGTTAGTTCTCCGCATATGTTACTAGTGATTTATTTAGCTGACACGTCAGCTGCCTTTGTGATACAGGAAGTCCTGATAAGCCTGAAGTTATCTGCCTAGGCTTCTACTCTGCTTCCTTGGACATACCCAAAGGATATTTGTATACATATCATTTTGTTACTGTCATTGTACTTGTTGTTTTCATTTCTGTTGTAACTGCTGTTTTTGGAGTCACTGTTGTCATTGCTGGTGATTACATTATTGTTGTTGTGGTTATTGTTTTGGCATTGCTGTTATTGCTGTTGTCTTGTAGACTGCCATTGTTTCAGGCCAGTGCATTTGCCTTTCTGATTCCTGCGCAAGCAATTCTCAGTCTGGACCGCTGGCGATGTCCCAGTGATGGTGAGACACTGTCACTTGTATTTGAAATCGAACAACATGAGAGAATATAAATGTGGATGGTGGTGTTGTTGTTTCTTCAGTGGAGATTTATGGGAACTGGAGTCTTCCACTTAACACCTCACACATCTGGCAGCCACGTATCAGAGAGGTAAGTTGTGACTGAAGACAACCACCGGTGTCTGCATCACATGGTATTTCATGGCCCCTCCCCATTAGGAGATGAACAGCAACTCCTGAGTCTATTAACTTGAATGAGAGACCTTTTTAGAGGTCACAGGACAATTCTTTGCTTAAACGCTACGTAAGGACACATTTGACCCCTTTTTTCAAGGAACACTTTTGTTACAAGGCTAGTGTTTGTCTGACAAATTGGGAGAGACTTTCCCTCCCTCCATGACACATCTCACACTCTCACTCTCTCACTTTCTCTCACATGAATTGATTCACAAGAGGTGGAGCGTTTGGCGGGAGAGGTGACCACTCCCCACATCCAGCTAGCATCAGTTTTGTGTGCTTGCCTGTTTCAGATCCAGGGTGCCATAATTGTGTCCAGTATTGTGGAGCTGGTCATTGGACTATGTGGGTTGCCAGGTTTGTTGCTGGAGTACATTGGCCCACTCACCATAACGCCGACCATCTCACTGATTGGCCTGTCAGTCTTCACCACCGCTGGAGACAGAGCTGGGTCTCACTGGGGCCTGTCAGCACTGTGAGTTTGTTGTTGTGCACCTGTTCTTCCTGGATGTCCATTCATCTGTTTCTTTGACCGCTGTCTATCTTTTTTTGTCTTTCTGCAGGTGCATTCTGCTGATCGTACTGTTTGCTCAGTACCTGAGGGCGACATCATTTCCCCTTCCTGTTTACAGCAAGAGGAAGGGACTGACTTCCACCAGAGTCCAGATCTTCAGAATGTTTCCTGTAAAAATTTAATATCTTTATTTTTGTTCACATCTACACAAAGAACCAGGAACTTGATGATGCTTTCATCTGGTCTGAGTCTCTGGATGGAGGAAGCAGCTCCTCCTCCAGATGTGACAGCTGACAAATATCACAGATAATTTAATTTTAATTTTGATAAATTTAAATTTCAGCCATCTACAGGCTACTTACCAACAGTCTATACCAGACTACCTGTCAGGTTTTCAAAAGCAGTAGTAGAGAGGGACACATGAAAAGTGTTCAAAGGTATTTAATGTTCAAATCATAAATATGCAACAATAGAAAAAACTGAAAACAACCACCAACAAAAGATACTAAATTACAACGTGGTAGCAACAATGGATGAGTTGGTTACTTAGATGATACAAGTATCTGGTTCTGATATTGCGGTTGTGATGAGGTGGAGAAACCAACAAATAACAAGGTGCCATTATTTGTGCTTGGGTGTTGTTGTTTTTTTTTTTGAGAAACCTGCAAACACAGACCCAGCAGAGAGGTTCTGTATGCTGCAGCTGCCTCCATCATCACACAGAAGATGGAAACATTTTCTCATTGCTGAGTCTGTAATCCTGTATTAATCTTCTCTGTGTACAGAGTAAGCTCGCCCCTTCAAGAACAGATAGGGATACAGATCTTTTTGGTGGGTTTATAAATACAGATAAAGGTGTACTTGCTTATTCCCAGTGGTGACAGATAGTGAGCTGACCAAAAAAATCCAAACGACTGGAAGCATGGAAAGAACACAGGCAGCAAGGCAGAAACTAGAAAAGGGAAACATGTAACAAAAATAGGTGACCCCTTGCTCGGTTCACTCTGGTGGAAAAATACTTGAAAACCACAATAAAAAAACTTGATGTGCAATACCAAGCAGGATGACTATGACACTGCTCAGGCTTCCAAATATAAATACCACCAGCTTAAATTTGTAATTGAGCTGTATGACAGTATCCTGGGTAGTTTTTACTTTATAACCTTGGTAGCAAGAGAATCATCCTGACTGTCAAGTGGTGTGTTGGCCTTTCAGGCGCTATGTCATACTGTCTCCAGTTGAACTGGTGTTTTGGTCCCCTATGTCTTCCATGTATTTCTGTTCTAATGACCCCTCTGCTGTTTTCTTTCAGATCATCCTTGCTATCATGGTGGTCTGGCTAGTTTGCTACATCCTCACCCTGACCAACTTGCTGCCAAGCGACCCTGAACACTATGGCCACAAAGCGCGGACAGATGCCCGTGGTGACATCATGGCATCATCGCCCTGGTTCAGGATGCCCTACCCCTGTAAGAACACTGAATTGATACAATTATGCATTGTCTGTCATTAGTCAGCAAGTCTCAAGTAAATGTTGGACAAGAAATGTGTCATGTGAAGGTCTGTCCTCATTGGCTGACAGGTGTTCTGTGTTTCAGCTGTAACCAGAAGTTAAACAATAAAGTGGTCAAGGGTCAGAGGTTACCAGTAAGATGTGAGGTCACAGATTATGATAATGATGCACAGCCTAGCATTAGTTGTAAAACTGACCTCGTGCCTCTCCTGCCTCTAACAGGCCAGTGGGGGTTGCCGGTGGTAACAGTTGCCGGGGTGTTGGGGATGCTGAGTGCCACCCTGGCGGGTATCATAGAGTCGATTGGTGATTATTATGCCTGTGCTCGTCTGTCAGGAGCCACACCACCACCAGTCCATGCTATCAACAGGTGAGACAGGGAGCAAACAGGTAGAAGTGTCATATGACATGGCAGATGTTGCATGGGTAAACCCATGGCCTCCAGGGCTGGCCACAGGGTGAGCGCTGTGTGTTTGTGTGTGTGTGTGTGTGTGTGTGTGTGTGTGTGTGTGTGTGTGTGTGTGTGTGTGTTCTTGTACTTACTACATTTTAAGGACAAGAATATGTATTTAACCAACAGAATGAGGACATTTTTGGAACGTGAGGACATTTAAGCTGGTCATCACATTGTCAAATGGACATTTGAAGGTCAAGACTTGGTTTTAGGTTTGAGATTAAAATAAGGTTCTGGTTAGGTTTAGGGTGAAGGTTAGGGTCAGGCAGTCATCTGAGATGGTTAGGTTTAGGGTAAGGTGCTAAGGAATATACTACATCAATGAAAGTCCTCAAAAAGATACCAGTACAAGGATGTGTGTATGTGGGTTAGGGTTTGGTTGTTAGGTTAGGTTGTGTGTGTGTATGAGAATGATGAGTGTGCATGTGAATGAGTGTATATATGTATGTCTGTGTGTGTTTTTGTAAGAGAGAAAAGGGGAGGAAGAAGACAGAGTTAATGTCTTTAATTAAAATCAATGTTTTGTGCCTCAACAATAAAAGAAAACATTGTTTGGAATATTTTTTTTTGTCCCACACTTGTGGGTGGGACCAAAGAGCGCAATGGCTGACAGCTGGGCCCAATCTCAAAGCTGCCCCATTCACTTGCCCTTTATCATTAATGTCACTCCATATGCAGTCACACTTCCAACCACCAGTGGGTGCACCTTATTGAGTGGCAGAGTGTAAAAGCTTTGGGAGACCCTTGCCACTCTCTCCGCGTAACAGATTTCATCACAATGGTTACATCAAGATTGTGTGGCTGCACTTCTCTTTTTGTAAAACAACTCCAAAACTCAGAGTTTGCATGTTCTCCCTGTGCCTGCATGGGTTCTCTCTGGTAATCTGGCTTCCCGGGTCCCACTGTCAAAAGACATGCAAAGGGGACGAGGTTAATCCTCTAAATTGACCGTAGGCTTGGCTGTGAGTGTGAATGGTTGGTTGTCTGTCCATATGTGTTGGCCCTGTGATGGACTTGTGACCCATCCAGGGTGAACCCTGCCTCTCACCTGAGGGCTGCTGGGATAGGCTCCACCCCCCACAACCCTTAAGTTGATAAGCAATAGAAAATGCATGGATGGATGGATGGATGGAACTCCAAAACTGAAGATGAAAGAAATGTGACAAAGAAAGCTAATGGTGAATGAACAGATCGAGACAAGAATTTGGGGACACTGGGGACAAGAAATTAATGTCAAGTCAGTTTTATTTATATAGCACCAAATCACAACAAAAGTTATCTCATGACACTTTACAGGTAGAGCATGTCTAGTACCACACTCCTTCAATGAACCTCCACCCAACAATTCTCCATCAGCAAGCACATCCTGCAACAGCGGCGATGAAAACCTTCCTTTTAACAGGCAGGAACGTCGAGCAGATCCAGGCTCAATGGGGACGGCCTTCTGCTTTGACCGGTTGGGGGGGGAAAGAAAACAGGAGAGCGGGGCTGAGTCAGTGACATATAATGGAGAAAGACAGATATACAGAAGGAAAGAGAGGGGCAGAAGTAAAGAGGGAGAGAAACGGCAAGAGACTGATGGACAGATGGTGATATGACCAAGTGGTGCTATTTCAGATTTCAGATTTCAGATAACTTTATTTATCCCCGAGGGGCAATTAAGATCACAACTCAAAGCCTGATACAACTATCACAAGCCGTCACAATTATTACAGATTGAAAGTAATAATGGTACACTTCAGAAACTTAACAACAGCACATATACATGTGTTGTGTATGTACGCTAAACTTGAGCAGTCCATTGACCCAATGGAGGCAAGTGAGAGTGAGGCGTCGCAGCAAGAGCCGCGCCAGCCAAGCCCGGGTGGGGCAGGCTGCAGCCAACAGGCGCTGCCACCCCAAGGGAGGTGGAGAGGGCAGAGGCGGGGGTCAGGAACACACGGGGGAGGGGAGGATAGTACGTGCCATTTGCGTCACCAAGGCAGAAGGAGTTCTCCTGGAGGATAAACAGTGGGCAGATGACCTTCAGTAGCCGATAAGGAAGCTGTGTTTGGGTTTGGGCAGAAGAGCACACATTCCAATCCGTCTTCTCTTTCAGTCCAATCCAAATTGTAAGTTAAAAATTTTCTGGTCTTCAACATCACTCTCCTCTTCGCAAAGCGGCCAACTGCTCCGAGATGGTTTCCATCCTGCGTTTCAGTTCAAGAGTCTGTTGTTTCAGTTTAAGAGTCTGTTGTTGCCCCGCTTTGCCAGCCTCAATAATTGCGTTCTAAATGAGGGTCAGTTGTGGAGATCCAGATCGGGTGGCAGCCGTCGTCCTGCCAATTTTGCGGTATGTGAGGGTACCTCCAAGTCCGAGGAGGAGAAGCCCCACAACCATGAACCCAAATAAGTAGAGATCCTCGATGTCCTCCACGGAGAGAGGCGTCAAGCACGCGGTACGCCATCTCCCCCAGGAATCGAGAATGTAGCCCGCAGGGTTGGTTCCATGCGGACAGGCAGGTTCCTCCGGTCCTGATTTCCTTGTCGAAAATATGGTGTCAATAGCGTTGAGAGACCAGCTGATCAATTCCATGATTAGTTTTTAGGTAGAGAGCTCACAGCTGCGTTGGATAGGAGTTGAGACAAAGAATGATAGTCAGACAGAAAAGAAGAGGAGGAGAGAAGACGAGTGCGACTGCTCTCGCCGAGTCCCAACCGGGTTTTTGGGTGGCTACAGGCAGCCTCTTCTGGTCTGTAGCCTCATCCAGCAGCACCCAGGATCTGGGATGTGGGGAGAATAAGAGGAGTTAGTAACACGTCTGAGGACAGGAGGAGGAGAGAGACGCCCAGTGCATCATGGGAGATCCCCAGCAGTCTGAGCCTATAGCAGCAGATCTAAGGGCCAGCCTAAGCAGTCCTGACTATAAGCCTGATCAACAAGGAGGGTCTTAAGTCTGCTCTTAAACCTAGAGAGGGGGTCTGGGTCCTGGTCTGAAACTGGGAGATGGTTCCACAGGAGGGGAGCCTGATAGCTGAAGGCTCTGGCTCCCATTCTACTGTTAGAACTCTAGGAACCAGCAGTAACCCTGCATCCTGGGAGTGAAGGGTTCTAGCTGGATCATAGGGGACGAGGAGCTCTGTCAGGGATGAAGGAGCTTGATTGTTGAGGACTTTGATGGTTGAAGGAGAATTTTAAATTCTATTCTGAATTTGACAGGGAGCCATGCAGAGAAGCAGTCCAGGAGAGACCTGGTCTCTGCTACCAGTTCTAGTCAACACGCGGCACCAGCGTTCTAGACCAGCTGGAGAGTCTTTAGAGACTTATCCGTCCAGCCTGATAGGAGGGAGGTGCAGTAATCCAGCCTGGAAGTGACAAAAGCAGGGACTAGTTTTTCTGCTTGTGTTTGAGACAGGATGTCGTGATGTTATGTAGATGGAAGAAAGACGTCCTACAGATTTGCTTAATTTGAGATTTAAAGGACAGATCCTGATCAAAGTGAACTTCCAGGTTCCTTACGGTAGTGCTTGGGTCCAGGGTTAGCCATCCAGTGTACTTTATCTCATTACATAAGGAGTTCCTAAGTTGTTTTGGGCCCACCACAATAACTTCAGTTTTGTCAGAGTTTAATAAAATTAAGTTATGGGTCCTCCATGTTTTTCTGTCCTTCAGACAGACCTCCAGTTCAGTCAGCTGGTTTGTTCCATGTGGATCATTGATGAGTACAGCTGTGTGTCGTCTGCATAACAGTGAACATTAATGCAGTGTTTCCTTGTCATCTGACCTAGAGGAAGCAGGTATATGGTGAAGAGGACTGGTCCAAGAACAGACCCTTGTGGAACGCCATAACTGACTGTAGTGGTTTCAGAGGGATTATCATTAGCGAGTACGATACCAGAAGAATTTGACTTGAAAATGCAAGGACCACTGGACCCTTGCGCACACACCTCCATCTGATCGGTCCCCAAGACCCATCATCATCAACTTCCAAGAATTTACATTCAAGGAGTTGGTGTTGAAAAGAAAATGGAGGGGAAAAAAGAAAAAAATCAGCTCGGTAATAGAACTATTTCAAGCAGGACTATGTCATCGAAGTTGCCAAGAAGCGTAAAGAAACAAAGGGATAAAGAAATCACTATTATTGAATGGGATTCACTTGCAGACACCATTTCCAAGAATCCACTTGGACAGGGGATTCCAGACCTACCACAGTGCACAGGAGGTATGGCGAGAGCTGAGGAGACATGGATTCACCATAGAAGACATGGAACTGGCACCCATGCTTCCAAGATGGGAGCATGGGTGCTGGAGATGTTCGGAGATAGAATGATCAAGTTTTCCAGAGAGGGCACACCAACTAGGGAGAATGTGGTCAGCAGAGGAGAAGACTGCAGGAAACATAAAAATCCAAGTTATATGTGATGGTATGACTGCTTATTCACCATTTTTATAATGTTTTACGAATGACTCATTGTTGTCTATTCGTATTGATCATTTAAGTGTCTGGGAGACTCAGTTTCATTTTAGGTAGGATGCGTTGGACTTACAGTATGGCATGGTCAGCCTTTATAGAATACCTAGTATCCCTTTTAGGGCCCTCTCCTATTGAGAGTATTTACCTGCCACCTACCATCAGGGTTTCACTGAGTAGGTAAGAAATCCATTAAATAAATAGTCCTCCAATCACTTTTGATGCACAATAAGCGTTTGATCAAAAGGATGTGATTTAATGATCCGTTTAATTGATGCCTACAATCTCTGATGAGTGACCTATCTGCCAAAGTCAAGATCAATGGCCACCTGACAGACTGTTAAGCTGTTGACAGACACAAGAGATGCTGCGCTAGCAGTTTGCTCACATCATGAGACAAGAGCTGACTAGAATCACTGCAGCAAGAGATAATGTGGGACAGCCCTTCTGGCTGATGGCATTATTGCTCTCCTCCAACACAATTATCCCCACACTTGCAATGCTGTCAGATGACCACAGCCTTTTATCAGGTTGTAAACTGAACATCTCAAAGACACATCTGATTGGGCCTTCTTAATGACCCAGGTTCAGGCTTTGACAGCTTGATATGCATCCATCCATTCATCCATCCATCCATCCATCCATCCATCTTTAACCATTTATTTGAAATGGCACAGCAGGGGTAGCAACTCCGGGAGGGAACCCCAAACTTCAAACTTCCCTTTCCCTGTCCACATTGACCTGCTCTGATTGGGGCTCATGAGACATCCCCAGGCCAGTGTAAAGATTTAGTTCTTCCACCTGGTCCTGGGGCTGCTCCATGGCCTCCTCACAGCTGGACGTGCCTGAAACACCTCCCTGGGTAGGTGCCCAGGTGGCATCCTCACTGGATCTCAAACCACCTCAACTGTCTCCTTTGACTCTTGATAATACATCTAAAGTTTAGAGAAAAAGGATGAACAGCCGTATGTACGCATAAAGAAGGATATTTCACAGCTTTTGAATATCCTAAGAGGGAGTTTGATCTGTTCAGGTATTTATAGTAATGACATATCTATGCTCCTCCTGTAACCGTCACTTTATCGTGGTGGAGGAGTTTGAGTGCCCTACTGACCCTAGGAGCTATGCTGTCGGGGGCATTTTGTCCCCTGGTAGGGTCACCCAAGGCAGATTCGTCCCAGGCGAAGGGCAAGACAAAGAACGGTTCAACAGACCCCTTATGGAAGTAACACCAAAGAGTTTCTGTACCCAGCCTGGAGGGGCACCAGGGCCCTGCCCTGGAGCCAGGCCTGGGGTAGGGGCTTGACTGCGAGTGCCTGGTGACTGGGCCTTGGTTCATGAGGCCCAGCCGGGCCTAGCCCGAATAGGGAACATGAACTCATCCTCCCATTGACCCATCACCCATCGGGGGAACTGGAAGGGTCCGGTGCAGTGTGGCTTGGGTGGTAGTCCAAGGCGGGGGCCTTGGCTGTCTGATCCCCAGGCATGGAAGCTGGCTTTTGGGACACGGAATGTTACCTCTCTGGTGGAGAAAGAGCCGGAGCTGGTGGAAGAGGTTGCACATTACTGGCTAGATATAGTTGGCCTCACCTCGACACATACCTCCAGGTCTGGAACCCAAGTCCTTGAGAGGGGTTGGACTCTCTCTATTGCTGGAGTTGTTTCGGGTGAGAGGCAGAGGGCTGGGGTGGGCTTTTTGGTCACCCCCAGACTCTCTGTCTGTACGTTGGGGTTTACCCCGGTGGACGAAAGGGTTGCTTCCCTGTGCCTTCGGGTCAGGGAATGGGTCCTGACTGTGGTCTGTGCTTATGTGCAGAGTACCCACCATTTTTGGAGTCCTTGGGAAGGGTACTGGATGGTGCCCCGGCTGGGGGACTTCATTGTACTACTGGGAGACTTCAACACTCACGTGGGCAATGACAGCATGACCTGGAAGGGCGTGATTGGGAGGAACGGCAAGCCCGACCTTAACCCAAGTGGTGTTCAGTTGTCCACAACTAACACCATGTTCAAACATAAGAATGCCCACTGGTGCACATGGTACCAGGACATCCTAGGTCATCCTAGGTCGCAGGTCTATGATCAATTTTATCGTCATATCATTTGACCTGCGACCGCATGTTCTGGGCACTCGGGTGAAGAGAGGAGCTGAGCTGTCAACTGATCACCATCTGGTGGTGAGTTGGATCAGGTGGCAAGGGAAGACGCAGCGCAGACCAGGCAGGCCCAAACTCCGCAGTGGCAGAGCTCCAGGGGTGGATGAGATCTGCCCTGGGTAACTCAAGGCTCTGGATGTTGTGGGGCTATCTTGGTTGACACATCTCTTTGAAGCCTTCCAGTCTGGATTCAGAGAACACCATAGCACTGAAACAGCACTGGTCAGAGTCTCTAATGATCTTCTTATAGCTTCAGACAGAGGTCTTGTCTCTGTGCTTGTCCTTTTGGACCTCAGTGCTGCATTTGACACCATCGACCACAGCATCCTGCTACAGAGACTAGACCATGACATTAGGATTAAAGGAACTGCCCTAAAATGGTTTAAGTCCTACTTATCTGACAGGTTTCAGTTTGTTAATGTTAATAATGACCATTCGGAGTATAGCAGAGTTACATATGGTGTACCACAGGGTTCAGTTTTAGGGCTGATTCTCTTCACTCTTTACATGCTCCCATTAGGTGACATAATCCGGAAGCACTCGATCAACTTCCACTGTTATGCAGATGACACACAACTTTACTTGTCGATGGAGCCAGGGAGTTAAGAAGAGAGAACACATCTCTCCCACTTTAGCTTCTCTCCACTGGCTTCCTGTAGGATCTAGAATTGACTTCAAAGTCCTTCTGCTGACTTATAAGGCTCTCAATGATAAAGCTCCATCCTATTTGAAAGAGCTCATTAGTCCCTACTGTCCCACCAGAGCACTCCGCTCCCAGAATGCAGGTCTTTTAGTGACTCCCAGTATCTCTAAAACAGACTGGGAGGTAGAGCCTTTAGTTACCGGTTCCTCTACTGTGGAACCAGCTCTCTCCATGGGTCAGAGAGGCAGACACTTTAACTATGTTTAAGTCCAGGCTTAAGACCTTCCTCTATGACAGAGCCTTCAGTCAGGACTGGTTCAGGTAGCTCTGAACCATTGATAGCTATGCTGCTACAGGCTTAGACTGCTGGGGGACACATCAGGTTACATGGAGCCCTTCCCTCCTCTCCTCTCCTCTCCCCCTCTCTCCTCCTCTCCTCCCTGCACATTTTTGGAACTGTCATTACCATTACTTGTTGCACTTTGTAGTTTGGCCTTGGTGTCTCGCAGTCTCTCTGTGTTTCCACAGATCCACCAGAGCCCCAACCGCCGCCTGCATCGCCCCCCCCCTCTTATTCCCTACTGTTACACCGGCCTGCACTCCCCTTCCATGAACCAGTCTGCCATCTAGTCCCCCATCAAGCTGGCTTGCTCTCCCTGCTTCCCCTACCAGAAGCTTCCTTCTTCAGCTGTTATTAACATTTCTGTGTTTCCCACATTTTGTATTGTAAACTGTTTTCTTGTCTGTAACAACATCTACTGCACGTCTGTCCGTCCTGGGTGAGGGATCCCTCCTCTGTTGCTCACCCTGAGGTTTCTCAGATTTTTCCCTGTTAAAAGGGTTTTCTATGGGGTTTTTCCTCAGTCGATGTGAGGGTCTAAGGGCAGAGGATGTTGTTATGATGCCATGTGAAGCCCTTTGAGACAAACTGTTTGTGAAAACGGGCTCTACAAATAAAATTGCCTTGCCTTGCCTTGCCTTGCAACAATGCGTAGACACTGGGGGCGGTGCATTTGGAGTGGCAGACCGGAGTGGTGGTCCCCATCTTTAAGAAAGGGGACCAGAGGGTGTGTTCCAACTATCAGGGGATCACACTCCTCAGCCTTCCTGGTAAGGTCTATGCCAGGGTACTGGAGAGGAGGGTCAGGGCCATAGTTGAACCTCCTCAATCGGAGGAGCAGTGTAGTTTTTGGTTAGGGGGCATGGGAGTTTGCCCAACCAGTACACATGTGTTTTGTGGATCTGGAGAAGGCTTATGACCGTGTTTCCAGGAGCACCCTGTGGGGGGTACTCCGGGAGTATGGGGTGGATGGCCCCTTACAAAGGGCTATTCGGTCTTTCTACCAGAGGAGTGAGAGTCTTGTCCGCGTTGCCGGGAGTAAGTCGGACTTGTTCCCGGTGAGGGTTGGACTCGGCCAAGGCTGCTCTTTGTCACCGGTTCTGTTCATAACCTTTATGGACAGAATTTCTAGGCATAGCCGGGTGGTGGAGGGGTCGAGTTTGGTGGTGGGAGGATGTTGTCTCTGCTTTTTGTGGATGATGTAGTTCTCTTAGCTCCATCAGGCTACAACCTCCAGCTCTTGCTGGGACAGTTTGCAGCCGAATGTGAAGCTGCTGGGATGAGAATCAGCACCTCCAAGTCTGAGGCCATGGTCCTGAGCTGGAAAAGGGTGGTTTGCCCACTCCAGGTTGGGGGGGGGGGGGTCCTACCTCAGACGGAGTTTAAGTATCTCAGGGTTTTGTTCATGAGTGAGAGTAGGATGGAGTGGGAGATTGACAGGTAGATTGGGGCGGCGTCCGCAGTGATGCGGGCGTTAATTTGTCTGTTGTGGTGAAGAGGGAGCTCAGCCAAAAGGCAAGGCTCTTGATTTACCAGTCAATCTACAGTCAACCCTCACCTTTGGTCATGAGCTTTGGGTCATGACCGAAAGAACGAGATAGCAAATATCAGTGGCCGAAATGAGTTTCCTACGCAGGGTGGCTGGGCTCTCCCTTAGAGACAGGGTGAGAAGCTCTGTAATTCGGGAGGGGCTCTGAGTAGAGCTGCTGCTCCTCCATGTGAGAGGAGTCAGTTGAGGTGGTTCGGGCATCTGGTTAGGATGCCTCCTGGACACCTCCCTCGGGAGGTGTTCCAGGCATGCCCAACCGGGAGGAGGCCTCGAGGCCAACCCAGAACATGCTGGAGGGATTATATATCTCGGCTGGCCTGCGAATGCCTCGAGATTCCCCCAGAAGAGCTAGTGAAAGTGGCTGGGGAGAGGACAGTCTGGGCTTCCTTGCTGAGGCTGCTGCCTCCGTGACCTGGACCCACTGGATAAGAGGAGGACAACGACGATGACGACGACGACGATGACATATCTATGAACCAGAAATTATGAAAGGAATTCAACACCAGTTTTACTACAAATCAACAACTAGGCAAGTAGCAGTGTTATTAGACACAACAGGGTCCTCCATGTTTTTGAGGAAGTTTTGGCCCACTGACGCTGGCTGCATATCTGGGACTGATGCTGGAGGATATTGTAGGACCATAAGATATCTACCTATTCAAAATCTTGACACTTGACACTGGCTAAAAAGGCAAACACAAGGAATTGGCTGAAAAGTGACCCTTCCAGGCTGGAATGATGTTTTGTCCATTCTCAATTAACCGTTGCACTAAGGACAAGTGGTGTTGATAGAGTTGGCTGCACTATACACTCTAATGGAGGGCAACCCCACACAAACGCACCTCTTGGTTTTGGGCAGTGCTTTATGTGGGAGAGTAGATCAGTGTTGGTTTGATCATTTCCCAGCTTCCTAGTAGCAGCTGCATGGAGCACGGTCAGAGTCCATCCTCCTGAAGCCTGTCTTTCACTGTTCCTAGTTATACCAACAAAAACTACAGCAGCATAATTCATATTCACATCAGGTTACTGTATTCCTGGACTAGTGAGACATGTTCAACTTTTGTCCTGTCATCAATAATATGCATTTATCCTGAGTCTTCATACATTTACAGTTGTGTTTCTGATGAGAAAACCAGGTCCAACAATTGGAACACTGTAATTCATAAAGGATAAATGAATGTACTCATACATGGACAGCACACATTTTATTGAGCTATCTGTCTGTCTGCACATATACACATACATACATACACACACACAAATAAATCATAAATTCAGAAATTTTCAGGTTGCTGGTTTCTGGACTGTTAATTTTTCTTTTTGTGGTGCATTTTTACTCTTATAAAGGGTTGGGCAGGTTCAGGTCTTGAAAGACACTGGTGACCCGCTCATCGCTATTTGACAGTGTTTGGTTTCTTTCAGAGGAATCTTCACTGAGGGTGTCTGCTGCATCATCGCTGGTCTCTTAGGGACAGGAAATGGCTCCACCTCCTCCAGCCCAAATATTGGTGTCCTGGGCATCACTAAGGTATGCTTTTCCAGTCCACAGCCCATCTCAGACAGCTTCCTGTCCACCTCAGCTGTTCTACAGTCCACCTTAGCTAGTCTCCAGTCCACCTTGGTTAGTCCCTGTACACATCAGCTGGTCCCTGTGCACGTCAGCTAGGCCCTAGACCAGACCATTCCAGTCAGTTAATAATGTGGATGTTTGAATTGTGTGCAGGTGGGCAGCAGGCGGGTGGTGCAGTATGGAGCAGGCATCATGTTCCTGCTGGGATCTATTGGGAAATTCTCAGCTCTCTTTGCCTCTCTGCCAGATCCGATCCTTGGAGGAATGTTCTGCACTCTGTTTGGTGAATCACTGGAATGTTTGACTGTTCATTTAGTTTTTATTTCTCAGGTGTGATCTGGTGTGTTAGGGACATAACCATCCAAGACCCGTATTTGTGGAACAGAGAATGATCCCTGGTTGGGGTTGCTTCTGGTGAAGTCCCTCATTATCATGCAAACACTTGAGAAAGGTTGAATGGTACTGACCTGTTCGAGAATTATGTTGATAACGACAGTCTGGGTGCTTCATTTCTCTCTCTTCTAGACTCAATTGGTTTCCATCAGTCTGTTCATGAACCCACTCACTGTCACAACCACATCCTTGACCTTGTCCTAATTTATGGAATTGAAGCTGAACATCTAGTTGTATTTCCACAGAACTCACTTTTATCTCAATTTGGGAATTCGAGTTTTAAAATTTGTTATCAACTACACTCCACTAAGGAAAACTGTAGTTTCCAGGTGTTTGTCTGATCAGGCCACACCTGGATTTAAGGAAGTGATTCCATTGGTGCTAAATTCATACTTGTTACTACCTGGTCTTCTTCTCTGGAGCCTCTGGGCTCCCCACATCCCAGATCCTGGGTGCTGCTGGAGGAGGCTACAGACCCTTAAGAGGCTTAAGCTGCCACCCATAGCACCAACTGCTTACATCCCTATCTGTCCATCAGTCTCTCCTCCTTTCTCTCTATCTCTGTCCCTCTCTTTCCTTCTATATCTCTATCTTCCTCCATTCTCTGTCTTTGTCTCTGCACCGCTAACCTGCTCGCTTCCCCCCCCCAACTGGTCAAAGCTGAAGGCTGTCCCATTGAGCCTGGATCTGCTCCACCTTCCTGCCTGGTAAAGGAAGGTTCTGGTGGCTGCTGTTGCAGGATGTGCTTGCTGATGGAGAATTGTTGGGTGTAAATTCATTGAAGGAGTGAGGTACTAGACTTGCTCTACTTGTATTGTGTCATGAGATCACTTTTGTTGGGATTTGGCGCTATACAAATAAAATTGACTTGACTTGACTAGATGAGGTGGGAGGGCTATGAGAGGAAATAATCTCTCGAAGTTGCTGTGGGACATGGCGGTATTTCCATCCAGCTACATCATGATCGACCAGGTGTATGTGTAATGTAGCCATCAATGTGTATGTGTGATTTAACCATCTGATTTTATGTATAACCCTAACCCTGTTCTCAGGTATGATCACAGCTGTCGGGCTGTCCAACCTGCAGCTGGTGGATCTCAACTCATCCAGAAATCTTTTTGTCCTTGGGTTCTCAATGTTCTTTGGCCTGACTCTGCCCACATACCTGGATACACACCCAAACTCAATTAGCACAGGTGTGTGTGTGTGTGTGTGTGTGTGTGTGTGTGTGTGTGTGTGTGTGTGTGTGTGTGTGTGTGTGTGTGTGTGTTGTGGTAAGTCCTGAAATGTAGATCTGATATCTCAACTTTGTGTTCAGGTCTTTCTGAACTGGATCAGATCCTAACGGTTCTTTTGTCGACTGAGATGTTTGTTGGAGGTTTTCTGGCTTTCTGCCTTGACAACACAATTCCAGGTAACACACACACACACACACACATACACACACAAACGCACACACACACGCACCTCTACACTCATTAGGACATTTTATCAATTTATGTTTGTATGGAGAGTGAACCCTTAACCCAAATCTTAACCAACTGATACCTAACACTATGTTCAATTCAACCCTCAGATTCACCTAACAATCACATTGCCAGGACACATGTATAAATGATATATGTAAATCTGTGATTCCCACCTGCTTTAAATGAACATGCATCCCCTACCAGAGCAAAATTAATTATATTTCCATGAGTGCCTGATTCTGATTACGCACACATCAGATCAGTGCCAATGTCAGGGGTCTCCTGACAAATGTGTGATGCACACATGCTTGGTGATGCATTCACACACGCACACAACTCAACTGTCTGTACATTTGCGTTTATGTTCCTGTGACCTTTAATGAACTTCAGTGACCTCGTGACTTTTATGATTCACAGATAATTCTTGTTTATGTATATTTAGGTTCCAGACAAGAACGTGGTCTAGTCGAGTGGAGATCTTCATCGTCTTCCTCCTCATCCTATGACTTTCCTCTGGGGATGGAGGCTGTCCGACGGGTTTGGTGGCTAAGACGGTTTCCAATTAGTCCCACCTTCAGGGGTTGGCGTACAACTGATGACCTCTCACCTGAGGAGGAGTTTAAGGGGGAGCAAAGAAGACGAGACGAGGAAGCTGAAGTATCGACCAAGGTGTGAATGACTTTAAATTCAGTTTTATTTCATACCAACTACAAATCTGTTAATTTTTTATTTTTATTTTTTCTTACTCAAGTAGGACCATATAAAAGTTTTTTGCCTTGGTTGCCGTGGGAAATACAAAGTAATTACAGGGTTGACCGCCATCCTTGGCTTTGTGACCTCAGAAGCTGAAGGAGCTCTACTGAAATATGTTCATGATTTTTATCAACAATGAAAACATTTTTATTTTGAATTTAAAAGGTCTCGAAAGGTGATTTTAAAGGTTTAAAATATTCAAAAGGCATACAGTTAATTGCTTCATATCGCCCTATTGAAAGCAAAATATTATGTTGTAAGTTAACAATAAAAATCAAGTCACAAGTAATCATTTTAAGGTTTTTTATTATTAAAGAAGTAATGTTAAAGTGTTTTACATTGACATGAAATAAACCTGAATTATTTATATGATGCTCAAATATGAAAGGTCAGCAGAGCATTTTTCCTCTGTCATGTATAAAAGAATATCATCAGTATAACAAGACAGTAAAGCATCATGTTTGTGAGTTTTCTTCTTACATCCCAGCACTGAAAGATACTGGGACCCAGTACAGGACCATGTGTTTGTCTCTCAGAATTCATGTCATTTATAGAGCAGTTTTCACATCATGAATAGTTAGAATTGTAACAAAAGATTTAATTTTGTAAATTACTTTTTTTGGGGTAAAACTATTAACACATGCCAATTTACATTCATGTTTTTTTGTTTTCTTATCATGATTTTTTATGAATATGTATCCTGTTACTGTAAAGTTTGTGAGAGGCTGGAAGAGAAACTAAAGAAATTAAGAAAATGTCACTTCTCATCTGCTCATATTTTGAGGGATTTAGTTTGTCAACTTCCGAAGAAAAATTAGCATGAAATGTGCAGAAGTATTTTTAAAAGTGAACTAACAACAAAGAAAACCAATCTGATGTGAAATAATGTCATCGTCTTTCTGTGAAAACTATGAACTTGCAATAAACACTATCACTGAATAGTTCAACATCACCATTATTTCTTTCTGTAGTCAGAAAGTAGTGCATTATTTATCTGAGATTATGATGATATATTTATGATGAGATAGATGTAGACTTCGGGAGGATATCAAGTGACCTGAGTAGTCCAAGTCATCGTCATCATTTTTCAGAATTTTATTTCAAAGGTTTACAGTCACATCTGCCTGTTAACAGCCTCGGACCATCTCAGCAGACGTCCTGTCAATGTGGCTCCTACAGAAAACTCAAACTATGAATGGCTGTGTTGTGTTGGTACGGACCCATTGATGTTCCCACAGCTCAAGTTGAAAACATAAACATGTAGCAGCAGATTTGGATCATCTTCAGCTTGATGCAGATTACAGGATTTTCAAATATTGACCAAAATATTAAATTAATCAGATGGAACAAACAATTAACCCATTTTAAATTTTGTATATCCTACTAATGACACGGCAATGGGGCTGCACGGTGGTGCAGTGGTTAGCACTGTGGCCTCACAGCAAGAAGGTTCCGGGTTCAAGTCCCAGCTCGGGCACGGGATCTTTCTGTGTGGCGTTTGCATGTTCTCCCCATGTCTGCGTGGGTTCTCTCCGGGTACTCCGGCTTCCTACCACCATCCAAAGACATCAAGAGGGGACTAGGCTGATTGGATTCTCTAAATTGACCATAGGTATGAATGTGAGTGTGAATGGTTGTTCGTCTCTCTATGTTGGCCCTGCGATGGACTGGCGACCTGTCCGCCTCTCACCCGTTGACGCTGGGATAGGCTCCAGCCCCCCCGCGACCCTTAATGTGTAGGAATAAGCGGAAGATGACGATGGATGGATGGATACGGCAATGCGCAGACTGTCATACATGGGCAGTCACCTAGTTGCACGTGTGTTGCCATATGAACCGTGGTTGAGCATTGTTGCTAAAGCTAACACATATTATCAGTTCCCTAGCCTGTGCTGTTGAGGATGTGTGTTGTGTTTGATGCTCTAGCACAAGAGGAATAGTGGTGAATAGTGTGGTCCTCACACATAATACACCCTGGTGAAACTCCTCACCATCAGCTGAAAACATGCAGCCAATAACACCCCATTTGATAGATAGTCTGGGTTGGGACTCGGCGAGAGCAGTCGCACTCGTCTTCTCTCCTCCTCTTCTTTTCTGTCTGACTATCATTCTTTGTCTCAACTCCTATCCAACTGACCGTCATTTACAACGCAATTATTGAGGCTGGCAAAGCGGGGCAACAACAGACTCTTGAACTGAAACAACAGACTCTTGAACTGAAACGCAGGATGGAAACCATCTCGGAGCAGTTGGCCGCTTTGCGAAGAGGAGAGTGATGTTGAAGACTAGAAAATTTTTAACTTACAATTTGGACTGGACTGAAAGAGAAGACGGATTGGAATGTGTGCTCCTCTGCCCAAACCCAAACACAGCAACCTTATCGGCTACTGAAGGTCATCTGCCCACTGTTTATCCTCCAGGAGAACTCCTTCTGCCTTGGTGATGCAAATGGCACGTACTATCCCCCCCTCCCCCGTGTGTTCCTGACCCCCGCCTCTGCCCTCTGCACCTCCCTTGGGGTGGCAGCGCCTGTTGGCTGCAGCCTGCCCCGCCCGGGCTTGGTTGGCGCGGCTCTTGCTGTGACGCCTCACTCTCACTTGCCTCCATTGGGTCAACGGACTGCTCAAGTTTAGCGTACATACACAACAAATGTATATGTGCTGTTGTTAAATTTCTTAAGTGTACCATTATTACTTTCAATCTGTAATAATTGTGACGGCTTGTGATAGTTGTATCAGGCTTTGAGTTGTGATCTTTAATTGCCCCTCGGGGATAAATAAAGTTATCTGAATCTGAATCTGAATCTGAATCTTGATGGAGGAAGCATGTGGTTGTCTGCTGTACTCCTCAGAGCAGCAGAGGATTTCAAGCATTGCCCAGGACTGCTTGGAAATGGGATCGAGCTGGCAAAAAAATGAGGGGAAAAGCAAAAATCTTGGAACCTTTGACATTGAGGACATGTCTGTAAATCCCTGAAATGGATGTAATAAGAGTAAAAGTATTCAATATCTATATAACTACTTAAGCTCCACCCTTTCTCATAATTGATAGTAATAACCTTATTCAAATCTTCCCTTGCTAAATCTTTTGTGTTTCTAAATGTTCCTCTCTAAATGTTATGAGTAATCTATGTAAGCTCCACCCTCCCTAAATGTCATGGGCTAAATTTGTCTAGCCTTGCACAATAGAATTGTCACATAGTCTACAGCCAGTAAGAATGAGGCTGGTCATTGTGGAAAAAGACATCCTCAGACATTTTGAGACCCATAAGTTTGCAAAGGAGGAGTGAAGCAATGACAGAAGAGATAGAGAGGATGGTCTTCTTTTATTACCACTAATCCAGGGCTGCTGGATGATGACAAGGAATCACAAGACAATCCGTGGGTGTAGTGTGATGTGTTTGACAGAGACGTGGCTACAGATGGATAGTCAGGATGTAACGGCCACCATCAACAGCTGGAGGTGAACAGGAAATGATATGAGACAGGAAAGCAAAGGCATAGGTGTGCTACTCTGATCAAGTGCAGATGGCCACACCGAGTCATCTGACAGTAAAGGAAAGTTTTGACAAATTTATAATCTATTAGTAACAAATTATTCTAAAAATGATGAATAGTCACCCTGTTTTGTATTTTGTGGTTGTGTTAATCTGTTCTGTACTTCCGACATCTACTGTATTTATAGTAGGTAGTCTGAGAAGGAACCTTTCTCTGTGACTCTCTGAGGTCTCTGCCTTTTTCCGTTTCCCCTGTTTTTTATGAAGTTGTTCCTCACCCTGAGCAAGGGTCTAAGTACAGAGGATGTAGCATTATGTACACATGATAAAGATCATTGAGGCAATTTGTGATTTTGGGCTTAATAGATCAAATGTGATTGATTCGATTTCAGCCAATAGGATTGCTCCATGTGATTGTGGGTGAATGAATCAGTAAATAAGCTCTGTGGTGAACAAAAGTTGATGATCTTCCAGGTTCAGTTCATCAAGATCATCCTCACTAATGAATCATTCTGATGATGCTGGAAGCGTGAATGCAACAGTTAGCAGTGCTAAGCCAATGTTAGCCTATGAAGGAACCACACCACGGTCACATGACTTCAAGGTCACTACCACTGATGACCTTGACTGAATTCCACAAAATCTGTAGGCTCCTTTAAACACTTGTTAGCAACCCAAATTTTTTAAAACTCTCCAACACTTCAACATCCCCCAGTCTGGTGTTTACTGGTGGATCTGATGCTAGAACTGAACCCTCAGATATCTTCAGCTGCTGGGAACCACACACCTAATTTCAGGTCACTGACCTGGACACCAAAGAACCAGAAGTTATATTATGAGAAATTATTGTCAGGTTTTATGACTTAGAAGCTCAGCTGTGTGCAGATTTAATAAACTACTTCTACATTCTCACTAATCCCATGAACCATCACCCAGGACCTGAATTTAGAGCTGATGAATGTCAGTTCACATACCTGATGTTGTATTCAGTTCTTCCTATTGGTTCTTAGTCAAGACACGACAAGCAGAGAAGGCAAGTCCTCACAACAAGCTGGCAAATGTAATTTCATACCCACTGTGATGTCTTCATGGTGCTGTGTGAGTGTAGTTCAATGAGAATGGACATAGAGTGAACGGAAGGCAGGGAGAAGAATACAGGGAGGACATGCCCAGCGGCTGCTGGAACTGCATTACTGACAGCATGGCAGGGGTGGGGTTTAGCATGGTGGGGGCTGAATTAGTCCCACACACTGCAAGGAAACTTTTTTTAGGGGCAGGAGAAGGTGAAGCTAAGAGGACCTCAATATATTGACCAGTTTCAGGATCCAACAACATCTTCCTCTGTGGCTGTAGAGGTGTGTCCACATAGAAACACCTCCCACTTTGAGGGTCTAACATCATGTGACAAGGGGTGGGGCCATTGAACAGGGTTCTGGGTACAGCTGTAGAACCAGTGACATCATGGAGAAATTCCCTCTGTATCTGAGTAGGTAAAGGACCCAGAACTTGCTGCTGTGATATAGATGGCCGTTGGGTTCCAGATGGCTGCTTGGGTGAGTTGCAGCTGCTCTCTGAGTTTCCTGCACTGATGATTCTGTTCCTGGTGACACCTTTCAAGTGATCTGTTGCACGGATGTTCCCAGTCCCCTCAGACTGTGACGTGTGCAGCAGATGGAAAGTGGCATCAGGTGGGGGCAGGTTCTGGAGTTCCAGCTGGGTCTGGATGTAGCTCAGGGGGCTTTGGACATAGTTGAGCTTTCCCAGGTGAGGAGGCAGAGTGCTGGGGCTGTAGAAGCAGGAGCTGAGGACTGGCTGGATGGAACAAGGGAAGGATGGAGTGGACACACCAGGGACAGAGCTTTGTCCCTGGGCATTGAGGGGCTGCTTGACGCCCTGGGTGATGTTGTGGGGGATAGTTGAAGGAGGAGGTGGAGCGATTCTCTTTGTTTGGCTGAGCTCAGGCCAGGTGTCATCATCCACCTTCATTCTGTTTGTGATTGGTCCACTGACTCCTCTGTGTTGGCTGATTGGACGACTGAATGGACAGCGCTCTTCCTGCTCCTGAGACAAATATGCAGCCACCTTGGCCACAAATCCTTTGGAGGCCATTTGTGCCCCTTGGTGACCTTTGACCCCAACAGCCTGCTGGTAGCTGGGGGGAGGGCTATTGCCCTGACCAACCACCTTGAAGGTTGTTGGCTTGTAGTCTTCGGCTTGTGTCCGGGTTTTGCTGTTATTGAATGAGGAGCTGTAGGTATTCTTCAATAAACTCCTCACGTCTCTCACCACATGAACTGGAGCTCTCCTGGCTCCTCCCCCCTCCCTCCCCTTCTTCTGGTCATCAGTTGGGGTTAGGATGCAGACTGCCACAGCTTGTGTCTGTACATTGGAGGGTTTTGTGTTGCTTTTTGTAGAGTTATGGTTATCTGAGGAGGTGTTCTGCTCCCCCTGCATCTTCTTGGTCAGGACATTCTTGATGATGCATGAAGCCATCTTGGTTTTGGTTTCATCCAGTGAGAAGGACTTGTGAAGTCGTCTGGGTGCCAGATTTCCACGCAAATAACACCCTGAAAGAAACACAACAAGCAGAAGGCTGAATGATGAATAGGGTTTGTAAACTCATATTAACCAACTGGTGAACCCCTGGCACTTGCAGGCCGTTTGAATGTCAGGTGGTTGTGTGACATGATGTCATGAACATTCTTGTGAGATGACAATGGTCAATCAAGAATAAGTCATACATGAATTGAGTTGCAACCTTGAGTGAAGAACCTTGCATCAATTTCATACAATGTACATTCATGGAACGTAATTATCTATGTGCAATACCCTTAGGCACTCTATTCTATTTATTCTTATGTTTTTGTTCCTCCCTGCTTTTTTAATATTTATTCTGTTTTTTGTTGTTTTGCTATTCTTGAATGTTTTATCTGTTTTGCCAAAATTTCCACAAACACCATTTCTTGTGTTTCATCTGTGCAGTTTGACTGTGTGTATATGATTGTGGAAAAGAAACTGATTTGACCTTCAGGGGTCAATAAGACTTTCTGTGTCTGTATCTGAAGCATCATTAATTGCTTTCAGACATTAATGTCTTGTTACCTCACAATGAAATCCTCAACACACTAATCTAGTAAAATATTTTCTTCAGATCAGTTGATGGACAAACACAGACTGCTGCATCACATCTAATTCTCTGTGTACACTTGTCCAACCAGGGCGGCACAGTGGTGCAGTGGTTAGCACTGCCGCCTCACAACAAGAAGTGTGGAGTCTCCATGTTCTCCCTGTGCCTGCGTGGATTCTCTCCGGTACTCCGGCTTCCTCCCTCAGTCCAAAGACATCAAGAGGGGACCAGGTTAATCCAGACTCTAAATTGACTGTAGGCGTGGCTGCGAGAGCCAATGGTTGTCTGCCTCTATGTGTTGGCCCTGTCATGGACTGGTGACCAGTCCAGGGTGAACATTGCATCTCACCTCTCAGGGCATCTCTCCAACCAATGGACAAAGGGACACTGCGTTCAAGGCAGGTGAGGCATCAGCACTCAGAGAGGCAAGGAAAAAATTGAAGGCAGGTATCACGGGTGCTAAAGCCACATACACCCAGAAAATCCAGGGTCACTTCAACACAAATGACCCCCGGCGCATGTGGAAGGGCATCAAGTGCATCACGGACTACAAAACCAGGGATGCACAATGCCCAAGGGACCCCTCCTTGCCAGAGGCACTCAACCTCTTTTATGCCCGCTTTGAGGACCGTCTGCAGAGGGTGGTAAGGCTGCACAGAAAACTGTGGGGAGCAGTCCTCCCTCCATCTCAGACCTCTACACCTCACGATGCAAGAGGAAGGCCCTCTGCATCATGAAGGACTCCACCCATCCCCCTACACACACACATATATATATATATATATATATATATATATATATATATATATATATATATATATATATATATATATATATATATATATATATATCCTCCAGGGCTTCATTATTTACACAGAAAGTTTACATTTAGATTTTATACCTCACTTATATTGATACATTTAAATACCTATCCTGTTCTTACTGTATTGTTACTATTATTCTATCTCTTGCTATCCTGGGACTTGAGTTCTAATTTTTGTACCACAAACATGGAAATGTGAGTGGCATGACAATAAAGATCCTTGAATCCAATGGCAGCAGATAATTGATACTTTATTTGATCAATAGAATTATGTCCTTCTTGAGCCTTTCCATAACTAATGACACAACTGATCAGCTGTTCATCAGGCCACATTCTCCAACCATTCATCCTCGAACACTTGTACATGGTTTACGCTGCTTACTTGTTATTCTAATAGGCAAATTTACACTTTACACTTTACTCTGACGTCTCTGTGTGTCATTAATTATAATATTTTCTTCACATCTATATTTGAATGGAAATACAGACATACAGTGTCAGATTGTCTAGGGACTGACAATTTTGTTTAATTTTTGCTGTTGTAATTTGTTTTGGTTGGTTTTGTTCAGACTTTAAATGTTGAGGAACATAACTGTGTTCATGGTCAAGAAATTTAGAAACTTGAATTTACTGCTGTCGTTGACACTGTATCACAGCATGTAAGTAACATGTATGTCTACAGTCATTCCATCTACCCATCCATCCATTTTCTTCTGCTTATCCTATTAAGGGTTGCGCTGGAGCCTATCCCAGCGGCATTCGGACGAGAGGCGGGGTTCACCCTGGACTGGTCACCAGTCCATGGCAGGGCCAACACATATAGACAGACAACCATTGACACTCACAGCCACGCCTGCGGTCAATTTAGAGTATCCAATTAGCCTAGTCCCGATTTGCATGTGTTTGGACTGTGGGAGGACGCCAGAGTACCGGAGAGAACCCATGCAGGCACAGGGAGAACATGCAGACTCACACAGAAAGACCCCGTGCCTGAGCCGAGACTAGAACGTCCACAGTCATTAAATGACTTAATGACAAACAGAGAGAACACACATCTTTAGCATTTGATTCAAAATAGTACATGCAGCAATGAAATCCTCTGCTCTGGATCAGTCTGCCAGTCTTTGCCCCTCCTCCCACCTATGATTATGAAATATGGGTTAAGATCAAAACAACAAGCTTGGGAGTACAAGTGGTCTGAATGAGTTTCCTCAAGAGGGGCGCTGGAGTCTTGTTGCTTACCTTGGCTGGCCCCTGCTACCAGGCCTTTGTAGACCCCAAAGCTGTCAGTCTCATTGGTCATCATTGTACGAGAGTGGAAGGAAGTGGGCATGCTATGTTGCCGTAACAACAGCTCAGGGCGGTGATTGATGGGGTGACAAAGCAGCTTATTGTTGGACAAGTCACTGTCAGGTCCCCCCCCTTCACCAAGGCTGTCCTTCAGTATCACCTGACAAGATACAAACAGGTAAAAGTTGGCTTCCGCTGCTATGCAGGGCATCCACCTGCTCATGAGGAGCTACTACCTGTCTTTTATCTGTATTGCTGCTTTCGGTGTCCCTCTTTTTCAGTTGGATCTGGCGTTTGGGAACCATCTTTAGCCGCTCCCCCTGTTGGCCTTTGACCTGTAGACCAGGTGACAAAACAACAGCTGGTCATATACTTGCTTTCATCTGCACATTTGGAAATGTGGGGGCAGTTATGTGATTGCTTAGGGCCGTGACCCTCTGCAGTGACAATGACAGACTATCTCACTTGGGTCTCCACAGTAACAGCAACACATTCAAAGCCACTTTCTGGATCAGACTGTTCTTCGTCAGACGGAAGGATGACAGATGGTGAGAAGTGGAGGGAGAGATCCTCCTCTGACCAACCACTGATACTCTCTTCTTCATCCTTGTCATGCTCCATTTCCTCAGAATGCCGGCATGGGGAGACATCCAGATAATCCAGCTCAGTTGCACCTGTGCAGGTGACCTCAGTGTTTATGTCCACTGGACTGGAGGAACATTGTGGATGGGTTGGAGGCAGCAGGTCAACTTCAGGGCAGCGGTGAGCGCTGAGGAAAGACAAGCCCCTCCCTCTGCCGTCCAGTCTGCTGCTCATCGTGTATTCTCCAAGTCTGGAGGCAAAACATAATAAACCCTCTGACCTTTGACCCTTGACCTGGATGAGAACTCATGTTGCTGATGTTTCAAAATCTATTAGATATTTATGATAGAAAACATCCAAACTATCTAACCCATTAAGCTGCTCACCTTTCAAGTTTGTGTTGATTATGGGTCAGACCTTCAGAGAGGCTGCTCCTGATACAGGTTCTGGGCTGAGTGTCTGTCCAGAACTAAAAGGAAAGGAACATTTCCATACCAGTGTGACCAAGTCTGAATGGCGTTCTGGTCCTGTGGCAGAATGTTCCCGTCAGCTAGAGCGCAAGAGATGGAGTGTTGGTGACAAAGTGCAAGCAATGGTCGAGAGACATAGAGACATGCAGAGAGAGAGAGCTTCGGTGTCAGGCTGCAGGTTTCTATTCTGGGAGGTGATTGACAGACATGCCTGTGTGTGTGTGTGTGTGTGTGTGTGTGTGTGTGTGTGTGTGTGTGTGTGTGTGTGTGTGTGTGTGTGTGTGTGTGTGTGTATGTGAGTTACAGTGAGTTGAGGATCATGCACAATATTGAGCTGCTCTGCCCTGCTGGCAGCTATGTAAATTGCAAGGCAAAAATCGCTCAGTCATACTGTGTATACTGTTCAGTTTAGTTTGATTCACCAGAACCCTGTAATCCTCTGAGAGTTGGAATTCTGGGAACAAAGAAACAAAGTAATTGGAAAAGTAGTATCTGTTTATCCTGGAGGAGTAATTGTGGTCCATTTTTTACTAATGAGATGTAATGCTGCCCTCAAATGGGGGCATGTTCACAATCAGAGCCCATGTTTCCTTACAGCTGTCCTTTCATCTCTTAATATTATTCTTTTTTGTAAGATGGAACTATAAATGATTGATTGGTATGACTTTTAGCTGTTTTCATGGTGACAGATAGTTGACACTGTTGGTATGGTAACAACAGCATGACTGTTAAGTGAAGGAAATGCAGTTTAGATTTTTCTGCTGTTTTCGCTAATGTATGTCAAACTAACACAGTCTGAGTGTGTGTTTGTGTGTGTGTGTGTGTGTGTGTGTGTGTGTGTGTGTGTGTGTGTGTGTGTGAGTGTGAGAGAGAGGGGAGGAGACAGCACCCTCTAGTGATTGTATCTTAGCTGTCTGGTGGCAAATTGTTACATTCTTCTGAATTTTTATTTTTTTACTGGTTGTCCAGGGAGTTGCTCTTGCTATTATATGGTTTAATTATGTTTTTCAGTAGGGTTGGCATGGCTCAGAGGTGGAGTGGCTGTCTAGTAACTGCAGGGTCGCTGGTTCGATCCCCACTTCCCCTGGTAACCTTGTCCATGCCTCTCACTCAGTGTCAGCTGCCCCCCCTTCAACCCTTAACGTATAAGCAGTATAGAAATGGATGGATATTTTTCAATCTGATATGGAAATGATTAAAGCTGATGTTCAGAGTCAGAATATAACAGGTTCTATCGTCCACCACCAGCTTGTTCTGTTGAGATGATGTGAGAATGTTTCACTCAAACTGACATTATATTATCCCTTGGATTTGTAAAGAACCCCAGAAGTCCTCAGACTCAAGTTGGAACACCTGTTACACTGAGCCAGAGGAAGAAGAAGAAGAAGAAAAATAAGAAGAAGAAGAAGAAGAAGAAGAAGAAGCTGGCTCTTAGAGATGTGTCCTGGACGGGGGGGTGAGGGTTTCGTTTATGTGGGTGCCTGCACATGTGGGGATTGGGGCAAATGAGAGGGCGGACAGGCTGGCAAAAGAAGCGGTAAAACGGGAACAGGTGGATGTCACTCTGAGTCTGTCACAGTCTGAGGGGAAAAGTGTAGTGTTTGGGAAAATACTGCAACAGTGGCAACAGCGATGGGAGGGGGAAAGCAAGGGGAGACATTTATTTTCAGTTAGTGGAGTTGTCTCACAGTCTACGGGTGTCGGCAAGGGGGGTGGGTGGAGGAGGAAGGAGGAAGTCACATTTTCTAGGCTGAAATTAGGACACACACTTCTGAATAGTTCACTGTTTTTAATTGGAAAACACCCGGATGGCTTGTCCTCTGTGTGTCAGCTGCCAGAGACGGTGCAGCATGTGCTTATTTCGTGTAGATGTTACAACCGGGAGAGGCAGGTGCTGATCAGTCAGTTGCGGGAAGTGGGGCTTGGGGAGGTGACAGTTGTAGCCATCCTGGAGGAGGGGGGGAGGGGGGCAAGCGCTGGCTATTTGAGTTTTTAACAGCCACAGGACTGCGTCAGAGTGTAGTGGGAGTAGTGGTGTGAAGATCCAGCAGGAGGCAGAAATGCAACTATTGGATGCAAGCTGCCGTTAAACAGCAAAGAAGAAGAAGAAAACGCCTTCCCTGCTGCTGCTGTGCTTCTACTGGCTTCTGTTTGACTTTACTGGTTTATACTGGCTTCTGTTTGATCCTACTGGTTTATACTGGCTTCTGTTCGCTTCTACTGGTCTCTACTTCATTCTAGGTTGGACTGTTATCTGGTGCTGGATCAGATGCCTGGATTCGGGTTTCGACTGTCAGGGGTGAGTCTGTGTTTTTATCCGAAGCCCGGTGTCAGTTCAAACGGAGCACAGTAACCAAACCTGGGCTTCTCCGCTGCGAAAAAAACCCCGAATCAATTAACAAACTCTAACCCAAGCGAGACGTGACGTGTCGGGAAATTATAAGTAGCAGGGGGCTAGCTTGTATGGTAACATGTAGCTTCACCGCGACAGCTGCTTTACGGCAAACAGATGATCAGCGCTGAGCGGAAGCGGAGGAGAAGCTCATGAAATGGTGCGCTAAAATATCGGAGGAATGGCGGTTGATCAATTATCGTGTTCTTACCATTTGAGCAAAGAGAGGAAATGAAGCGCGCAGGAGCAGAAATTAGGCTGAACTTCAGCCCGGGCCGTGTGCAGTTGGCAAAGGTAAATGCACACCTGCTAGCACCCAAGGGCGAACAACACCTGGAAAAGGTCCCGGAACATCGTGGAAATATACCTATGACCTTTATTGTTTTAAAAACTGTGGCATTTGAAACTGTTCAACGTTATGTGCAATGTACATTTTTGCTGTGTTGATTTTTTTGCAGAGTGAAATGAGACATTTAGAGACATTTATGGAAACTAGTGGAAACTTCATAAACATGACTTTGACCTATGACCATTGTATGTGTTCACCATTTCTTTCAGGAGGATCAGCTAGTCCCAGTTGACCGTGTCATGGTGACCGGTGCGACTGGTCTTCTGGGTCGAGCTGTCTGCAGGGAATTCCAGGACAATGGCTGGTTTGTTATTGGGACTGGATACAGGAGAGCCAGGCCTCGTCTCCTTCGCTGTGACCTCACAGATGAAGAAGCTGTTAAAGGACTACTGTTTGAATACAAGGTAGGCTAGGACTGTTGCACCTCCCATAAGCCAAAATTGGCAAATGTCCAAATAAAAAGGCAGCCAAACTAGCAAGAATGCTGATGTTCAAATGATTGCAGGAGAATGATTGTGGCAGCTAACTATTTTAAATCTGGGAAAGGGGTAAACATCTTATCAGATTCTCAAATATCCTGATAGATGACAGAACTGGATTACCGCCATGAAATATGCTTGAAGTGACCAGAAGAGAACAGTGTGCTGGAACCAATTAATACTTACCATCATCAATTAAATGCCTCCAAACCTCCATATATTCCATTACACTGGCCATTATGTTATCATAGCAAAGCTTCAACGACTTTGCTATTTGTAGGCTTTCAGAGACCCCCTAAAAGAGGCCCAGGGGACATTGGGTAATTAAGAAGTTCCAAAACTGTGATTTTAGAGCAGGGTCCAAAATTAATGCAATGTGGAAATAGTTGAGGACGAGCCCCCCATTGGCAGATAAAAGCTGAACTGAATAAATGACGTTGGACTGATCAGACCAAGGACCTCTCTGTTGTGTCCCACTTGTGGATCCGCTCTCCCACGCAGATACATTCCCGTACAGGAGTTAACACCTGGATTGTGACTTGTTCTCCGCTGCTGCACATCAGCGTCCCTGCAGAACACGTCACATACACACCTGAGAGATACAGTTTCTCGATTTCCTCCTCTGAACCAGATCCATTGAGCCTCTCCAACACAGCAAATTCATGGCTTTGTAGTGCATTCAGGCCCACCTTAAGCACGGTTCATATATTTTCCTATTTTCCTGTGTTAGCATCAGTGGATGAACAGTGAGACTGAACTGAGATTGGTGACGTAAAAACAGCAATCTGCTCTTATGATGGATCAGTGATGTGAGTAATTTACACCAGCAGTAGAACAGACTTCTACTGCTGGTGGTACTGCTTCTACTACAGCAGAAGTTTTTGTGCTGGTTAATTAACATTGACCCACCTTTTAGACCCACCCTCCGAAAATATTTCCAGTTACAGGAAAAACTCTAAAAAGTTTCAGAACCTGTTAAGTAATTGAAGAAATTTGAAAGATTGTTTGTGCTGGCTTTTTTGATACTCATGAAAGCCCTTTTGGATCACTATTGGCACAGTAGAGTTTCATCTATCTTGTTTTGCAATGTATCGTGGACCCATGGGGCTAGGCCGGGCACAGTCTGAAGAGGCAACATGGGTCCCTCCTACAATGGGCTTACCACTGATGGGAGGGGCCAAAGGGGTCAGGCATGAAGTGAGATGGGTCCCAACCGAAAGCAGAGACCTTGACAGTCTGATCCTTGGCTGCAGAAGGTGGCTTTGGGTAGGTGGAATTTCACCTCTCTAGTAGAGAAGGTGCTTGAGCTGGTGGTTGAGGTTGAGAAGTTCTGGCTAGATATAGTTGGACTCACTTTAATGCATGGCAAGGGCTGTAGAAGCAGTCCTCTTGAAAAGCGGTTAGACTTTCTTCCACTCTGGTGTTGCCAGCAGTAAGAAGTGACAGGCAGGGGTGGCTATACTTGTTGTCTCTCAGCTCAGTGCCTGCTTGTTGCAGTTTAATCTGCTAACAGGTACTGGCAGGCAAAGCTGTGTGTGGCTTTGGCAGTTGCTGAGGCAAAAACTTGGACATGAGCAGTTTGACGAAGCAATGAAGAATGACTTCCGGACGGCTTTCAGTTAGGCAAGGCAAGGCAATTTTATTTGTATAGCCCATTTTCACAAACAGTTTGTCTCAAAGGGCTTCACATGGCATCATAACAACATCCTCTGCCCTCAGACCCTCACATCGACTGAGGAAAAACTCCATAGAAAACCCTTTTAACAGGGAAAAATCTGAGAAACCTCAGGGTGAGGAGGGGAGGAGGATCCTTCACCAGGAGGGACAGATGTGCAGGAGATGTTGGTACAGACAAGAAAACAGTTTACAATGCAGAATGTGAGAAACATGGAAATGTTAATAACAGTTGAAGAAGGAAGCTTCTGGAAGGGGAGGCAGGGAGAGCAAGCCAGCTTGATGGAGGACTGGATGGTAGACTGGTTCATGGAAGGGGAGGCAGGGAGAGCAAGCCAGCTTGATGGGGGACTGGATGGTAGACTGGTTCATGGAAGGGGAGGCAGGGAGAGCAAGCCAGCTTGATGGGGGACTGGATGGTAGACTGGTTCATGGGAGGGGAGTGAGGCCGGTGTGACAGTAGGGAATAAGAGGGGGGGGGGTTGGGGGGGCGATGCAGGCAGCGGTTGGGGCTCTGGTGGATCTGTGGAAACACAGAGAGACTGCGAGACACCAAGGCCAAACTAAAGTGCAACAAGTAATGGTAATGACAGTTCCAAAAATGTGCAGGGAGGAGAGGAGGAGAGAGGGGGAGAGGAGATGAGAGGAGGGAAGGGAAGGGCTCCATGTAACCTGATGTGTCCCCCAGCAGTCTAAGCCTATAGCAGCATAGCTATCAATGGTTCAGAGCTACCTGAACCAGTCCTGACTGAAGGCTCTGTCATAAAGGAAAGTCTTAAGCCTGGACTTAAACGTAGTCAGAGTGTCTGCCTCTCTGACCCATGGAGAGATGCTGGTTCCATAGTAGAGGAGCCCGGTAACTAAAGGCTCTACCTCCCAGTCTGTTTTAGAGATACTGGGAGTCACTAACAGACCTGCATTCTGGGAGCGGAGTGCTCTGGTAGGACAGGAGGGACTAATGAGCTCTTTCAAATAGGATGGGGCTTTATCATTGAGAGCCTTATAAGTCAGCAGAAGGATTTTGAAGTTGATTCTAGATCCTACAGGAAGGAGAGAAGCTAAAGTGGGAGAGATGTGTTCTCTCTTCTTAACTCCTGTCAAAACCCTCGCTGCAGCGTTCTGGACCAGCTGGAGACTCTTTAGAGAGTATTTAGGACATCCTGACAAGAGAGAGTTGCAGTAGTCCAGCCGAGAAGTGATAAATGCATGCACCAGTTTCTCAGCATCACTCTGGGAAAGGATATTCCTAATCTTAGCAATACTTCGCAGATGGAAGAAGGCGGTCCTGGTCACATGCTTTATGTGGGAGCTGAAGGAAAGGTCCTGGTCAAAAATGACCCCAAGGTTCCTTGCAGTTGTCCTCTGGGTCAGGGTGATGCCATCTAGAGTAGTGATCCGATTCAAGAGTGTGTCCCTGAGGTGTTTAGGTCCAAACACGATGACTTCAGTTTTATCTGAATTTAGCATTAAGAAGTTAGAAGACATCCAGGATTTAATGTCTTTCAGGCAGTCTTGCAGATGAGTAAACTGGCTTGTGTCGTCTGGCTCCATCGACCAGTAGAGTTGTGTGTTGTCCACATAACAGTGGAAGTTGATTGAGTGCTTCCGTATTATGTCACCTAATGGGAGCATGTAAAGAGTGAAGAGAATCAGCCCTAAAACTGAACCCTGTGGTCCACCATATGTAACTCTACTGTACTCTGAATGGTCATTATTAACATGAACAAACTGAAACCTGTCTGATAAGTAGGACTTAAACCATTTTAGGGCAGTTCCTTTAATCCCAGGTTCATGGTCTAGTCTCTGTAGCAGGATGCTGTGGTCGATGGTGTCAAATGCAGCACTGAGGTCCAAAAGGACAGAGACGAGACCTCTGTCTGAAGCTGTAAGAAGATCAGTAGAGACTCTGACCAGTGCTGTTTCGGTGCAATGGTGTTCCCTGAATCCAGACTGGAAGGCTTCAAAGAGCTCGTTGCTGTGCAGATGTTCATGTAGCTGCTCCAGGACAACCTTCTCAAGGATCTTGGAGATGTAGGGGAGGTTGGATATCGGCCTATAGTTGGCTAACACATCTGGGTCAAGAGAAGGTTTTTAAGTAAAGGGTTGATGACAGCCACCTTAAAGGCCTGTGGCTCATAACCTGTGACTAAGGAAAGATTAATTTGGTTCAATATAGAAGTGTTGACTAGAGGGAAGGCATGCTTAAGGAGGCTTGTTGGGATGGGATCCAGCAGACAAGTGGCTGACTTGGAGGAAGTGACTGCAGAAGTTAATTCTGACAGGTCGATGGGGGAGAAGCTGTCCAAGTGAGCACCAAGTCTGGGAGGTGCTTCTGTGGGGACTGTAGTTTGTCCTCCATTACTGGCAATCTTTGTTCTAATATTCACAATCTTTTCAGTGAAGAAAGATAGGAAGTCGTTACTGCTGAGAGTTGGGGGGATGCATGGCTCAACAGCACTATGGTTCTTGGTGAGCCTGCCCACGGTGCTGAAGAGGAACCTGGGGTGGTTCTTATGCTTTTCTATCAGGGACGAGTAGTAAGCGCTTCTAGCATTACGGAGTTCTTTTTTATATATTAATAAACTCTCCTCCCAGGCTTGGCGGACTTCCTCGTGCTGGCTGGAATGTGTCTTCCTTTCCAGTTGTCTGGTCTTCTGTTTTAAGGCATGCAGCACTGGGCTGTACCAGGGAACTATTCTTTTTTGGTTGATAACCTTCTTCTTCAGGGGAGCTACGGCATCAAGTGTCCCAAGGAGTGCTGCTTCAGTGCTGTCCACAAGATAGTCCACCTGCGAGGGGGTGAAATCAGCATAACTGCCCATTATATTACTACAAGATTACTACAGTTAGGCTGTGCACTGTCAACACCGTGCATGGTGCAGGCGGTGTGCTGCTGACCTGACTCGAAATGTTGTGGACCTGGAAAGGGAATACTTCGAAGACCTCCTCAATCCCACCAACACATCTTCTAATGAGGAAGCAGTGTCAGGGGACACTATGGTGGGCTCTCCTATCTCTGAGGCTAAGGTTGCTGAGGTGGGCAAAAACCTCCTCGGTCGCAGGGGATGGAAGAGATCTGCCTGGAGTTCCTTTAGGACCTGGATGCTGTGGGGCTGTCTTGGTTGAAATGACTCTGCAGCATGTCCGTGTGGATATCTGGGTCAGTGCCTCTGGATTGGCAGACTTGGGTAGTGGCTCTGCTTTTAAAGAAGGGGGACTGAAGGATGTGTTCCAACTATTGTGGGATCACACTCTTCAGCCTTCCTGGTAAGGTCTATTCAGGGGTTCTGTAGAGGAGGGTGCATCGAATAGTCGAACCTCGGATCCAGGAGGAACAGTGTGGTTTTCGTACTTGTCGTGGAGCTATACACTCTAGGCAGGGTCATTGAGGGTGCATGGGAGTTGGTCAACCTGTCTACTGTGTCCCTCTGGGAATCCTGAGGGGGGTGCTCCATGCCTATGGCCACAATCTCTAGGTGCAGCCAGGGTGTTGAGGGGATCTGGTTTGGTGGTTGCAGGATCAGGTCTCTGCTTCTTTCAGATGATGTGGTCCTGCTGGCTTCATCTGGCCATGACCTTCAGCTCTTGCTGGATTGGTTTGCAGCTGAGTGAGAAGCAGCCGGGAATTAGCACCTCCAATTCTGAGTCTACGGTCCTTACCTGGAAAAAGATGGAGTGCTATGTTTAGATCAGGGATTAGACCCTGCCCCAAGTGGAGGAGTTCAAGTAATTTGGGGTCTTATTCACAAGTGAGGGACTGGTGGATCGTGAGATATACAGGTGGATTGTTGCAGCGTCTACAATGATGTGGACTCTGCATCAGTCTGTTGTGGTGAAGAGGTAGCTGAGCCGAGGTAAAGCTAGAGGCTAGAAGCTAAAGCTAAAGGTAAAGCTCTCAATTTACCGGTTGTGGTATGTTCCTACCCTCACCTATGGTCATGAGCTTTGGCTAATGAACAACTGAAGCACTTTTGCGCTTACTATGGGTTTTTCCTTAAGTCTGAATTCTTGCTTGTGTTGTACGTCGCTTTGGACAAAAGCGTCTGCGAAATGAAATTGTGGAATTGTAATGACTGAAAGGACTAGATCGCGGTTATGAGTGGTGGAAATGAGTCTCCTCCAGAGGGTGGCTGAGCTCTCCCTTAGAGATATTGTAAGTTCTGTCATCAAGGAGGAGGTGTGCAGTGAATGTCAGCTTGACATCAATACCAGTTCCATTTATTTGTGCTGACCTGTTACCTGCTGACATGGTGTTGTCAACAAAATGAGTCTAATGAAGTCTGGTACTGTATGAAAATAGGGACACATGAGTTAGTGGGTGTTACTGACAAACCCCAAGTGAACTGTAATTTGCTGCCTGGTTCGGACCTGGAAACATGCAACTTTGGTGACTTCACATTATATCTGACACAGATTCATACATCTGCATGGAATTGGCACTCTGACCGCAGAAACGGCTTCACGATTTTTTAATGCTACTTCTGGTTCAACTGTTAAGTCACAGGTTTATGTTGTGTGTATGTGGCATATACATGGGTGTGTGCACCAGGCCAGGGTACAGGAGTTATACATGTCCCCTCTTTTCCATCAGCCTGATGTAATCGTTCACTGTGCAGCAGAGAGACGTCCAGATGTGGTGGAGAGACATACTGAGGCAGCTGTCAATCTGAACGTGCACGCCACAGGCACGCTTGCCAAGGAGGCAGGTAACCTATGACTTTGAGCTACCTGTCTAACCTATACTAAGAGATTGGGATTAAATCACTGGATGTCATAACTATGTTTGTGTGCAGCTGCGGCGGGAAGCTTTTTCCTCTACATCAGCAGTGACTATGTGTTTGACGGAAGAAATCCTCCGTACGGCGAAGACGACTGTCCCAACCCCCTAAACCTGTATGGACGCAGCAAGATGGAAGGAGAGAGAGAGACTCTGAGACACTGTCCAGGTACATGTTTTAACTGTCTCTGTTTCAAGTCAAGTGGGGGTGGGATATTGTAATGCTTAATCTGTCTTCTCAGAGAAATAATTATGATGACAAGAACTGATTGATCATACATTGATCAACAATATCTGCTGATGGCGAATGTCTCTCTGTCCCCAAGTGCCCCATTGTAAATGATGAAAAACATGATGATCACAAAATCAACCTGACCAGTATGACTGTAAATGATGTCATTGAAAAAATCTGAATCATGTGTCTTCACGTGTGTGTACAGGTTGGTGATGTTGAATCTGTAGGGTACAAACATCTTTTATAGACTAGAAGTTTAGTGTCTGTGAGGTTGCCTGCTGCCATGTCATGCAATGATGCCATAACACTTTACAAAGCCATGGTGTTATTATGGTCAATGACTCTGGAAAATGTTCTCCATAATATGATTACACAATGCTTGATGGCAGATATGTATTTGGGTGGGGAGGGATTGTCACTGTCATCCTCTGAGTGTTTGGTGTTGGGCTTCAGGGGCGGCGGTGTTGCGAGTGCCGGTCTTGTATGGGGAGGTGGAGTCAGTGATGGAGAGTGCCGTGACATCGTTGTGGCTTAAAGTACAGGAGGGGGCAACGGATAGCTGCACATTGGATCACTGTCAGCAGAGATTTCCAACGGATGCCCGAGATGTTGCAGCTGTTTGCAGGAAGCTGTGCGAAAGAAGTAGACAGGTAGGTGTCTATCTGTGATATGCTGCCTTTCTATGTCTGGGCATGTCTCAACACCTGTCTCTGTTACAGGATTCATCCATCAAGGGAATTTTTCATTTTTCAGCAAAAGAGCAGATGACCAAATATGAGATGGCTGTGGCAATCGCTCAGGCCTTCAAACTGCCGTCCAGCCACCTCATTCCTGTAAGTCTCAACACTGGATCCTCTTTCATTCATTAACCAGACAATTAAAACCCATGACAACCTAAAGCCTGTACACTTTACCTGATGATTACCATGAGTTGTACAAAACTGCCAAAGCAGAATTGTTCTTGATAAAGATTAATCGTAGTCAGTCTACTTCGACCTCTAATGAGCCTGTTGTTGTAATCTTCAAGATTAGAAGGTTATTGTTCTGGATCCTTTTTTCCAGATGTTCCATGTGGCCTTGAGCTGATGTCAGAGGTTAAGCTGGCATGATGGAGGTGTAGAACTCCTTGAATATGAATGTTTTTTTTTGTGTCCGTAGCTTACGGAGCAACCTGCGACATCTGTGCTTCGGCCGATAAACAGTCAACTGAACTGTTCTCGCCTGGAGCTGCTGAACCTGAGTGTTGCTCCCCGACCTTTCACTTCGGCCATCACCGACTGCCTGTGGCCGTTCACTCCTGACAAACGATGGCGACAGACTGTCTTTCACTAATGGTCATTGTCACCCCCTCCGACGTGACATCATCTTCAATGGATGAGGTCCGAGCCAATTGCTAGGCTGCATCTGGAATCGCCTGTTCTGCCATCTGCTTTCTTTCTTTAAATCAAATCAGAGCTACATGGTTACAGCCTCATGTGAAATGTTTTTGAAATGAATAAAGTTAAATGTTAATGGTCGTTTGAAAGAAGAACCATGCACCATGTGCCAGTTGAGAGCTCAAAATGTGTTATCAGATGTTAGTCCTAATTTCGGGTTTAATTTATTGTTTTATTGATTGTTTTATTTATAAGAACACTTGTTGAAGGTTGTAGATATAATGAAAAACAAGGATGTTTGTTGATGATGTCCAATGTAGCCTGGACACTTTCTTTTGTGTTTCCTCAATATCCCAACATCTTTTGTGCAACAGTGAGGTGACGTAAACGGACAGTCATGAGGTGTTATTTTCCAGGTTTTGAAGTGGACCAGTGAACATGTGAAGCTACAGTAATTTAAGATGGAGGGAGTTTAGGCCATGCCCACAAAGGAGGTCAAGGTGAGGGACTTAATGTGACAGAGACATAAATGTCCCTGCTATTAGTCTGCAGTCATTTTTTCCAGGCTTGGCTGGCATGATGTCCAATTATAACTGACACCGAAGACCAAGTCAAGAAGTTTAAAGTAAATTCCTCAGATGACTGATGGCATTCATCAGCTCCTTCAGGTAAACATGTTCCAAGTGTCAGGATAGCTCATTACATTTGCCAACAGTACAGGTGCTGGTCATATAACTAGAATAACTATATCATGAAAAAGTTGATTTATTTCAGGAATTCCATTGAAAAAGTGAAACTTGTATTATGTATACTTTCATTCCACACAGTTTGATATATTTCAAGTGTTTTTTTTCTTTTAATTTTAATGACAACTGTCAACTAATGAAAATCCCAAATGGAATATCTCAGAATATTGGAATATTACTTCAGAGCAATACGTAAAAGGATTTTTAGAAATGTTTGGTGGTGGAAATTCCTGAAATAAATCAACTTTTACATGATATGACAATTATATGACCACTACCTGTATACTGGTTGTCTAACCCTGAGATACATGTCCAATACAAATATTACAAGTAAGGCAGACATAAAACTGGGTTAATAACTTCCACACTAATGTTGGTAACCAAGCAAGGAGCTTGATAATCATAAAAGCCTTCTGTCTCGTGATTTCTTAATTGATGTTATTGTGCATGGTAAATGAAGGATGGCGGTGATGCTATTACAAGAATGACGCATGCTAATGTTTTTCAAATGCTTGGCTGTTTCTGTTCTCATGTGGTTTGATGAGCAAAACAGAAAAGAGAATTTGTTTTAAGTTTTGTTCTCTGAGAGAAAAATCCACTTTAGTCAATAGTAGAGATAAACCACAGCATCCGGTACAGATTATCTAAATTTTACAAATGTGGATGTGACATGATTGAAATGTATTATACGTTCTGATCATTACTCTGATCATGAGTCATAAGTGAATGTAATCATTGTAGCTCATAAATCATAGTTTGTTTTTATGAAGATTTTATATATTAGGTTACATCTTATGTCACGGTCAAACAGCCTCTGTTTATGCACATGTCATTAACATGGTAGTGAAGTACTTTATGTGAAATAAAAATACCATTGAAATATATGTTGTCAACTGAAGTGTCATGCACCCTCATGAGAATGAGATGTAAAATAAGGACAAAATATTACCCAAGTATAAGTGAACTGTGTGTATTAATGTTGCAAAATATATGGCCTGATGTCAGTAGTCTTAGTGCAAAATGGAAAGAGTGGAAAGAAGTGGATCTCCCCATTTAGGGGGGGGAGATAGAACAGAGAAAGTGTTGAAGGTCCTTCAAATGGGGGGGGGGGGGCAGGGGAAATAAAGAGAAGAGAAGGTAAAGCTGAGTGGGAAGGAGGATCCTCATCCATGGTTTACATTCTCCCTGTCCTTTATAGGCCGACTCCAATCCCTGTCCACTCCATTTCGAGAGGAGGAGTGAAAGAAAAGAGTCTTCAAAGTTCCATGGTGTTGGAGTGGATGATGAAGGTCTCCAAGGTATTTCAATGGGAGAGTTCCAAGCAGTTATCCAAAGAGGTTAGGGTAAAAAAATCTCTCTCGATGGCTCCCCCCACCTCCTCTGACGATTCGGCAGTTGAAATGGGGAGCCAAAGGAAATGCACGGGCCGACGACTGTCATTTAATAGTTCTCGGTCCTTGTGTTGATCCTCTCCAAAAGATCAGGGTCAAAAGATCCCTGAAACTGTTTTTATCTTCTAAACAGTGTCACGTGTTTATAAAGATCTCACATCTTCCAGAGTTAAATGCTCACTGAAGAAGTTTGGATTTTCCTCCAAGGATCCAGATGTCCACGTGTGAAATGAGCTCATTTCTGAGCAGTAGCTTAGTAACCAAGGTGACGGGAAAATATTAAAATCGGTTGTGGTGAACCTTAGTCAGTTAAAGATTAAATTAGGGTTAGGGTTTAGGTATAAGGTTAGGGTTAGGTGTTAGGGTTAGGGTTAGGGTTTAGGGTGAGGGTTAAGTATAAGGTAAGAGTACCACCCCACCCAAAGTGGTGCACTTTGTAACCGTAAGGTGTAGGAGGCTGAAAGTTGGTGCATAGGGTTGTGATGGTCGGTGGAGTGATTGGTTAAAGTTTCAAGTTGATTGGAGCAAAGGGGGCGGAGTTATTGGCGAATAAGCCCCTATTTTGAGCTTGATTGGCGGTGCACTTTTGAGCTGTAGGGGGCAGAGTGCTGAGAGTCTGGCTACCCCCCCCCCCCCCCCCCCAAATGTGGGCACGGGCTTTCCAACGAGCCTAGTCCCGAGTCTGTAGGATGTTCCTAGCCTGAGTAATGTGGATTTTAAATTCCCCCATTCAAGTGAATGGGAGTGAGTGAAAATTTGACAAAGTGTTTTGTGTGAAAAGTGTCCTGTGGAAAGTATCTAGGAGCATGTTTGGGGTGATTTGGAGTGTATTGGTAGTACTTTGTTGGGTATGAATTTTGCAAGTTAGTATGGGGTGGATAGCACTTGTGTGCTGAAGTGTGTGGGTGAGTGTTTGTGTGTGTGTGCGCGTGCGCGTGTGCGTGCGTGAGGGTTAGGGTTAGGCAAGCGTAAAGGGAGGATGTTAGGGTTTGGGTAGAGAGCAGAGGATAGGTTTGAGGGTTAGGGTTAGGTATAGAATAGAATAGGTTAGGGTTAGGGTTAGGGTTTAGGGTAGAGGATAGGTTTGAGGGTTAGGGTTAGGGTTAAGGGTTAGGGTTAGGGTTAGGGTTATAAAATTTGGAGCGTCGTTCGAGGACGACACTCAAGGCACAGGCCATTCTCCCTCCTCCGATCTCAATTCCCCTGACTATAATTCTTCGACTTGGTTTCCAACTAGGGTTAGGTTTAGGCAAGAAGGTTGATTCGGTTAGGTTTAGGGTTAGAGGTTCAAATTCGGTTAGGTTTAGGCAAGAAGGTTGATTCGCTTAGGTTTAGGGTTAGAGGTTAGGGTTAGGGGTTCAAATTCGGTTAGGTTTTGGCAAGAAGGTTAAATCGGTTAGGTTTTCGGGTTAGGGGTTCAAATTCGGTTAGGTTTAGGTAAGAAGGTTGATCTGGTTAGGGTTAGGGTTAGGGGTTCAAATTTGGTTAGGTTTAGGCAAGAAGGTTAGGGTTAGGGTTAGGGTTAGGGTTAGGTTAGGGTTAGGGTTAGGGGTTCAAATTTGGTTAGGTTTAGGCAAGAAGGTTAGGGTTAGGGTTAGGGTTAGGGTTAGGTTAGGGTTAGGGTTAGGGTTAGGGGTTCAAATTTGGTTAGGTTTAGGCAAGAAGGTGGATCTGGTTAGGTTTAGGGTTTGGGGTTGGGTTAAGGCTAAATTATGTTATTAGTCTATAGCAGGAGCAATAAAATGAGAGAGAGACACAGTAAGAGTAAGTAAAAGGTCAAAGGTCAATTCCACTCCTGAGGGTCAGACATGAAAAAAGGAAAGGAGAAAAGAAAGGGGAATCCATATCATAATTATTTCACTTAAATAGGCATTATGAATATTACATATACACCTGTAATATTATCCTTTATAATATTTTAAATATTGATTATTCATCATCTTTTTATTATTTATCATTTAGACCCAATGGCTGAAGAGTATCCAGGAGGTTGATCCACTTTCTCTCTGCTCTCCTACGTTGTGTTGTGGACCAGTGTGGGTTCCCTTCCAGAATGGTGGTTTTATAAATGTTATGTTTGTGTTGATAAAATCTGGTCCGAATCGTGTTACCTGTCTCTCCCACATATTGTGTGTCACACACAGTGCAAAAAAATAAATACACACAATTTCTAGAATCAATACTGGTTCCTGATTGTGTCTAAAAAACATTATTATTGTGTCTATTGCGCACCCAAAGATGGTGCTGAAAAAATTCTCCGCGCTCTAAGGACTTAGGATTCCTCATAGGTTTGAGTTTGGCCTTTACTCAATAATCCTGTAAGTTTTTGTTTTTCTTATAGGCAGCAATAAGTCTATGATTCTGGAGCAGTGTGGAGTCCTCAATCCCCTGTTGGAAGTGTTTCCTAATCGCTCTGACTAAGTTAACAGCGGACGTAGAATAACTGATAACTATAGGGAGAAGAGAAGAGATCACAATAGGTCTGGTCTCTTTACATGTCTTGAGGGATTTTCTCAAAAAGGAGCGAGAGTACCCTCTAGTGGCCAATGTGGAGAATAGTATTTTGGTGGCCACTTTAAAATCCTCTTCTCTCGTGCAGACTCTGTGGAATCTAAGAAGCTGAGATTTAACAATTCCTGCGTAGGTATGTTTGGGATGGTAACTAAATTTATACAATAAGGAATGAGTATCTGTTTTTTTTTTTAATATTTTAGTGTCCAATTTATGTGTGAGTAAAAAATTAGGTCCTTTATATGTAGTTGTGTCTAGAAAATCAACAGAGGTCGAATCAATTACAGCTTTCAATTTAATAGATGCGTTATGATTATTGAGGGTGTTTAGGAAGATCTCAAAATCCTCCCTCGTGTGCTGCCAGATTCCCCAAATGTCATCCAAGTATCGGAAGTAATGAAGAGGTTTTTCAGGCAAGTTAGAATAGCTGTTTGTTCCCATTGAGCCATAAATATGTTTGCGTAGGCGGGGGCGAATTTCTTTCCCATCGCGTACCTTTAATTTGTAAGAAATATTTGTTATTAAATTCAAAATCATTCCGAGTTCAGTTAATTTGGAGTAGTTCTAATAATTCTTTTTCTGGTCTTTTAGAATCAGGATATTTGGCAAAGATACTTTTTACGGCCTGAATACCCTCCGAGATCACAATATTAGTATAGAGGCTGTCGATATCGGCAGTGAAGAGGAAGGAATCTGGAGGGATAGAGAGCTGCTTGATCTTGTGGACAAAATCATAAGTATCCTTGATGTAGCTCTGGTGTCTTACAGAGAGAGGGTTGAGGTAAAAATCAAGATACTCAGCTGTATAGTAGGTTTCGCTGTTGCAGTCAGACACGATAGTCTACCAGGGGGGATTTGATGAGGTCTGCTCCATTTCTCAGGCTCCTTATGAATTTTAGGTAACATGTAGAAGCGTCTCGGTCTAGGTTCCTCCTGTCCAATTAAGTACTTCTTCTGTTTAGCGTTAATACATTTTTTCTCATATAATTTCTGTGTAATTTTTTTGTATCATCGGGATAGTTTTTAAATATATAGGTTCTTCTAGTGGGGTATAATAATTTGTATCTAATAATTGTCTATTTCCTTCCCAAATATATTGGTCCCTATCCATAATTACGACCGCACTCCCTTTATCCGCTGGTTTAATCACTATGGATTGGTTACTTTGTAAAGTTTTTAATGCGTCTGCTTCTGCTGGGGATAAATTAGGTTTTGTTCTACTGATTTTAAATTTAGTATCAAAATATTGAATATCTCTATGAATTATATTTTTAATATTTTCATGTATTTGGGTTAATGGAGGGGTCCAATTGGATTTTGGGGTAAAAGGTGGGGGTTCCAAATAATTTTTGTCTTCAAAATAAGCTGCAATTTTTAGTTTCCTGTGATATTGTTGGAGCTCAAACCTTGCGCTATATAACATATTCCTATTGCTGCCTTTAGAAGGGATGAATGAAAGCCCCTTGCTCAATAGAGAGCGCTGTGCCGGGGAAAGAGTGAAATTTTTACTCAAATGAATCACACTTTAATCCCCCTCCTGAGCAATCAGGTTCATGGGGGCACTTAGTTTAGGAACTGGTTCCAATGATCAAGGATACGTGATGCTGTGGTATGAGTCCAGTGAATGCCATCCCGTTCAGTAGAGAACTGGCTCCTACAGAGCTCAGGGATGTGTTGATAGTGGGAGCGTATGTGTTTGTTAAGTATGTGAAGGTGGACCTGCTCACTGTGGGGGAGAACTCTGGAAAAGTTGATGATGGGGATCCCAACCGCGGCCTGTGGAAATTTAATTTTGGACATCCTGAAAAGTCTCTGCAGTTCTTTTATAGATGTCTGGGTCATTTGAGCTCTGTTGTTGAGGCCCAGTGATAAGATTACCGTTTCCACAAACGAGGCTGGTTCCATTTTAGCCAAAACCCCTTGAATGTGTCTGAACGTAGCACCTGGGAAGCTGTCCACCTGTAGGTCCGGAAGTTTAAAAGGTGGAATTCTGGCAATATTGGAATCTCCCA